>NC_081572.1:4991091-5087941 GCF_022355385.1 Mustela nigripes | reverse complement strand
CTCTCTCTCTCTCTCTCTCTCTCTCTCTCTCTCTCTCTCTCTCTCTCTCTCGATGCCTTCTCCAGCCCGCTCTCCTGGGACATCCGCAGTCTCAAGGTCCCTCTTAGAGGACGCGGCCTTCAGCTTCCCGGAACCCTGTGAGCGGGGCCGCTGGGGGGCGCGCGACCCCGCCCTCACCCCGAAGTAGCACCCCCGGCCGCCGGGCAGGTAGGGGGGCTGCGGGGCGAGTGCCCAGTCTCCTCCCCTGACCGAGGCCGGGAGCAGGGGGCCGCGAGGGGGCGCCCGACACCCACGACGTGTCCGCGGCTCCCGGAGACTGGAACCTGCGAGAATGTCCCGGGGGTGCCAGGAAAGGTCAAGGGCAGGTGGACGGGTGGAAGAGGGGTGGGGGCGAGATGGGTCCCTGAAGAGAGCAACACCGAGACGAAGCCAGCAAATGAGGAACGCTCGGGAGGGCACGGGGGTGCGGGCAGAAGCCGGGAGGGAGCGGGGCCCGGGCGGCCGATTGGGGGCGGGGGCGGAGGGGCTCGCGGAGCGGGGTCCGGGCCAGCGCGCGCGGCGACGTCAACCGCGGGCACCCGCCGCATTTCGATCCCGCGGCTCCTGGCCACCGAGGACTCCGGAGGCCGGGCTGCCCTCGGGGGTGCTGGGCGAACCCCCGGGCGCGCCCCCGGCTTCTGCACCGCACCCCCCCCCGAGCGGGCCGTGCGCGCGCGCCCCGGCCCCCGCCCCGAACGCAGCAGCGCCCCCTGCACCCACCCATCCTGGGGCGCGCCCCCTCGCAGCCCCAAACCCCCGGGCGGCCCGCGCGCTCCCGCAGCAGCCGTCCGCCCGGAAAGCCGCGCTCCCCCGGGGCCCCATACCCTGAACGTGACTCAGCGCTTTCCCGCGCTTCCCCCGCCGCCCGCGGGCTCCGCCGAGCAGGGCCGTGGCCTCCCTCTGCTTGGGGCAGGGGCCCGGAAGTACCCCCAGACGTGCCCTCCCTCCAAGCGGCGTGGAACTTTCTGGGCAGAGGGCTGGTTCAGTCACTTGCGCATTAACTCAAGGGCGCTGACCCAGAGCCTAGTGTCTCAGGGAGCCCGACAGCCTGCGCAGGGTGCAGCCCACCCCCGCTGCTGGCTCAGTTCGTAGAAATGAAGATTGCCTTCTTGGAAACATTGGGGAATTTAGGGTGCACAGCAAGCCTGTGGGATACAGCATCACAGCCCCCCTGCCCCTCCCCCCCGCAGCTTAGGGAGGCCTTGGGAGGCACGGGTGTGTGGCCCGGAGTTTGAAGTTGGGAAGAGGGACCCCAGGAAGAGGGGCTAGCCTTAGGGCAACTCGAAGCTGGGAAGGGGTGTCCAGAGGGGAGAGCTGAGTTAGTTTGGGAGGGGAAGGAGGGGGGCCTTGGGGACCAAATCAGCTGAGGGTGGTCAGGAGATTCTGCAGGGTGGCCTGAGGCCACCCCACTGATCTGGACGATAACTGGAGTGGGTTCGGGAGACAGCAGTGAGAGGAAGAGGCCTGGTTGAGGTCGTGGAGCACAGAGGGGACACTGCAGCGGGTAGCCAGGGTGGAGGGGTCATGGAGAATTCCCGCAGGGACCTGGCCCCGGGCCAGATCTCCCCTGGTCCTGCCTCTGTCATGGGAAACCACGCGGTCTCCCTCCCTGGCCCAGTAGCTGCCATGAGGCAGGGGACTGAACCAGATGGAGATGACCCTGCCTTGGGGGCCCCAAGAGTGCTCTGGGCCCCGTGCACTCTTGGGGCCCACTTGTACTTGCTCTGAGCATTTGGTCTTCTGTGTATGTCCCCCACACCCATGCAAGTGTCTTCCCCTCCTTCTGGATCCGTTGAATGAATGAATGCGTGAATGAATGAGCCGAGAGAAGCCAGTGAACAGAAACGGAAACCGGTTTTTCTTTTTCTTCCTTTCTTCCTTCCTTTCCTTCTAAGATTTCATTTATGTATTTGACAGGGAGAGACACAGCGAGAGAGGGAACACAAGCAGGGGGAGTGCGAGAGGGAGACGCAGCTTCCCATTGCGCAGGGAGCCCCACGCGGGGCTTGATCCCAGGACCCCAGGATCATGACCCGAGCCGAAGGCAGATGCTTAATGACTGAGCACCCCAGGTGCCCCTTAAAAATAAAATCTTCAAAAAAAAAAAAAAAACCAAACAACTGATTTTTAAGTAGAAGTATGTATATCGTTATGGTAAAGAAAATAAAATTTATTTAAAAAGAAAGATCCACTGGCTACCAGATGGAGAGCATATCGGGATGAAACACGGCAGGAGTTCTGACCAGAGGCGAGGTGGCTGAGCGGGGATGTCACAGGAAGGAAGCTGTCACGGAAGTGGGCCGTCAGGCCGGGGGTTTGGAGAGTTTGAGGTGCCCATGGCAGAGGTGGGTACCTACCTGGGAGGCTCGTGGGTAAGGCAGGAGGTTCTCAGCGTCAGCTGAGAAGAAGAACCACACCACGTGAGCAAAGCTTGAAGAACAAAATTCCTGCCCTGACACGGAGCCTGGAGTCCTGAGGAAACCACTGTGCTTGCTTCTGGGAATGCACTCAGAGGTCTCATGTTCAAGGCCCCTTGCTCCCCAACTCAGATGGGTCAGGAAGAGTTTAGGAGAGAATCAGGGGAAGGGGAGGTGGGGGGAGGCACCAGATGGCCGCTGACACCTGACTTACCAGCCTGCTTCTGAACCAGCCCCCTCAACCCCCAAGGCCGCAGGGCCAGTCAGCTCCACAGTCAGGGATGAGACCACAGACGTCGGGTTCCTCTTCTGCGAGATGAGGGCATCGGCACATTCCGTGGCGCGTGGAACCAGGTGTCAGGGACCCTCCTGCCTCCCCTCCCCTCCTGTGCCCCATCCGATTTTTCCCAGACTCTTCCTTCACACAAGACCTTCTGGGCCAGAGGAGCTCAAGTTTGGGTGGGGGTCAGGGTGCAGATTGTTCTCCTTCCCTCCCAATAAACCCACACAGGAAGTAGGGAGCCTAGAGGGACGCAGGGAACACGGATGGGGGTTGAGTGGTGGCCCTCTGTGACGTCTACCCTCTTGCTTAGACACTCCACCCCCTCTCTCCAAAACGGGCCTTGCCTGGCCTGCGGGACAGTGCCTGCTCCTGGCTCAGCCTCCCAGGCAGTTCCCAAGATGCCAGGGTTAATCTGATCCAAACACCAGGCTCTGGGGGCTCCCAGCCTCCTCACAGAGCTCCTGGTCTCCACTTCGACCCCAAGTAGCCCGGCCCCAAGGGTGTCAGGCTCAGCGGCCCCAGGGCCCGGTCCCAGTGCCCAGGGACAGCTGGGATGGCGGGGCTGGGTCCTGCTTTGTTCTGGTGATCTCATTGCCGGCCCGTTTGTCCACACCTGTCCACACCGGTCGCGGCTCTCGGGCCCCTGGTGGGGGAGGGGTTGAGGCAGATAAGGAGGAAGGCCAGACCTCTTCTACTTCCCTCCACTCCTTCCTCCTCCAAGGGTGCCCTCCCCGACCACAGCTTCCACATGTCTCGCTCACTGGCATTCAGGATCCCCCACCCTGGCCCTTTTATTACCCCAGTCCAATCCACAGGCTCTTGTTTCCAGAATAGGGTGGCCTGGAGCTTTTCTCAGAGATCCCCCTGGCCTGAACACTTTCACCACCACCTCCCTGCCCTGGGGGCTTCTGGAATCTTCTTAACGGCCACCGATGCTTCCAGAGAGCCCCTTCGTGTTCACTGTCTGCAGTGGCATCTTGCCAAGGCTACTTGGATGTTTTTCTACTTTTTACGCATACACCTAGCCGGCTCGCTCATGCCCTCTTCCTTCGTTCAACACTTAGGAAACATGGCACAGTCTTTGAGCCTGTGAATGTCGGGGTGAGTGAGACACACAGCTCATCTGCCCCCAGGGGTCTAGACTCGCGGGTTCAGAGGCTGAACACTGAGGCAGGGCTGGGGGCCCCTCCGTTCCACCCTGCCTGCCTCGCCAACGCAGGGCCACAGCCCACTGTGAGCAAGTTCAAGGGAACTGGGATGCCCTCTGGGATAAAGGCAGGGGCTCAGAGCCCAGAGTGAGGCGTAGAGGGGGTTGGGTGGCCTGTGTGGACCTGACAGAGTGGTGGTGCCTCAGCCGGGAACAGAGAAGACTGGGCAGCCTCTGGGCCTCAGCTCCATTTTCCGGGCAAATGGGGGGCTGGGAGGGCCTGGGCAGTGCTTCAGAGGCTCCCCTGGAGGCCTGGGGGGCGGGGTGGGCTGTAGGCAGGCTGCCTGCCCTCCCCACTTTCTGGAACCTGGAGCTCTTGCTTGCCCTGGAGCTCAGCTTCCTTCAGAGGGAAAGAGGGTCTGGGGCCAGCCCCAGGGACAGCCTCAGGCAGGGTGACGGGTTGTGCTGGGAGCCCGGGAAGTGGGGCGCGGGGGCGAATTGAGACGGCCAGCCCGGTCGCTCCCCCTGGTTAATGTGCACCCACCTCACTGGGTGAGCTCAGGCCAGTTGGTTTGTGGGGGGCAGTGCCCGCCTGCTGGGCCCTGCCTGCTCCTGACACCCAGGGCAAGTCCAGGCCCAGCACCTTCCATGCTGGTGGCTCTGACCTGTCCCACCTGGGAGGAGCCACCGCCTGGGACCTGCGATGGACACCTGGGCCTCAGGAGGAAGGTGACTCCCCCTCCCCCGGGGCTGTCATACAAGTGTCCAGAGGGGTGCCCCCAGCGTGGATGGCTTCACAAAGTCCTGTCTCCTACCCAGGGTCCTGCCCTCCCTTCTCACCTGTGTTTTCCTGCTCATCACACAAGACTGTGTCAGCAAGACCTGGGGCCACTTGGCCGCCCCATTGTTAATGCAGGTCTCCTGGCCACATCCCCACCCAGGACAGGCCCAGGCCTGCCCCATGCGGCCAGCCCACTGCCCCCTGCCAGGAGTCCAAATACACCTGTTTGCCTTTGGGCCTCTGCCCGGGATGGAAGATCTCCTGACCCTGCCCACCTCTCCCCAACTCTCACCTTCCTCCCCCTGCAAGTGTGGGTCCCGGAGTGGAGGTGGGGTGGAGAGCCAGCCCCAGCCTCGGCTCTGCAGGGGGGCCTGGCCTGTTTGCTCCAGGTGTGGGGGGGGCAGAGTGGGGCGCGGTGTGGTGGGGGTCCTCCAGACATGGAAAGTGATTTGGGGGTGCCGGGGGGGCAGCCTCTCCCGTGGAACAGGGATGTACTGAGGCGAGGACTGGAAGGCTCCCAAGGTCTGGGCTTCTGCCCATCCCCCCATCACATTCCTGGCTGGGGGGACACTTGGAGGGAGGAGGGCGGAAAAGGTGGCCTGTCCGAAGGCTGGAGGCTGCCTCCTTGCTTTCGGAAGGCGCTGTCCCCAGACTCAAGCATGAAGTGGTTTCCGGGGGCTTCTCAGCTCAAAGGTGGTGGGGGGGTCAGAGGACACGAGGAGTCTGCTTGGAGAGCTTGGGTCATGGGGGCAAAGTCACAAAGAAATAGGACCACTCACTAGACGTGGGGGGCTGGGGGTGGGGCGTTCTGCAAAATGTGAATGGGGTCTGCGGTTAGCGGGGTCACCCATCTGCCGCCTCCGTTTGCGGGCTTACAGGGGAGTGTCCTTATTCGAAGGAAATAGACGCCCGTGTATTCAGTGCTACGGGCAGCAGGTCAGCAACTCACCGGGAAATGGTGTGAAATCTATTTAGATTGGGATTACATTGAATTTATAAATAAATATAAGGTAAACGAACACCTTTGTTAAAAAGCCACCCGGCTGAGGGCCAGAGCATGGTGGATGAGAGGGATAAGCGGCAGGTGCGAGCTTTCTCCACACGCCCTGATGCTGCGGGCTGAGTGCGCACACGCCAAGCCCAGGGGCCCAGCCCCTTCAGAAAAGCCTCCCCGTGGGGCGCCTGGGTGGCTCAGTGGGTTAAAGCCTCTGCCTTCGGCTCAGGTCATGATCCCAGGGTCCTGGGATCGAGCTCCGCGTCGGGCTCTCTGCTCGGCAGGGAGCCTGCTTCCCCCTCTCTCTCTGCCTGCCTCTCTGCCTACTTGGGATCTCAGTCTGTCAAATAAATAAAATCTTAAAAAAAAAAAAAAAAGAGCCTCCCCGCCGCTTTCGCTACACATTGGAAGCATGTGGGGACCCTTAAAAATGCTAATGTCCAGTCCCCACCCCACCCCACCCCTCTTTGGCCAGAGCTGGAGGCTGACCCTGGGGGTCCCTGGAAAAGGCCTCTGCTGGGCACTGTAGAGAGGAAGGCTGGTGGGTGGTGGGGAGGGGAGGGAGGAGTCGCGGGGGGCGGTGAAGTGAGTCTCAGCGGAGGGCCGACCTCCTCAGCCTGCTGTGGGCGGGGGATGGGCTGGCTTTGGGCTCGGGAAGGCCCCACCCCGCTGGCCCAGCAGTGTGCGCGCCCTCCTGAAATATTTGGAATAATTAGCAAGTGAAAGCCGCAAGTTAGCCCTGGGAATGCCAGGCTGGCCTCGCGCCAGACTTGAGAGAAGGGAAAGAAAGGGGCTTCGGGAGGAAGGGGTCCGTGGAGGCTGGGCAGGGCTGTGCGAGACAGTGCCCATTTGTGCCCCGTGTGGGGAAGGGGGCTGGGTGGAGAAGTGGGCGCCAGACAAAGCTGGGGTGTTGGGAGGGAAAGGTGCCGCTGTGTGTCACCCCCACATACATTTCTGTCCCTTGGTTTCCCCCTCAGGACTCTGGTCCCTCCCGGAGCGCACCTGCTGGTGTGAGCCAGTGGGGAAGCAGGGGCTGGGCACCTCGACTTCCCCAGTGGCCTTCCCTCTCCTCCAGCCTGCCCTGGGCCTGGGAGGGAAGGCGCAAAGCTTGGTGAGCACGCGCCAGGCTGGCGCTCTCTGGCTTCACACCCTGTCCCTCCAGGAGAGGACCGAGGGAGGGTGGTGCTGGAGACAGGCCTGGGCCGGGGCCGCACACTCAAGACAGGCGAGCCCGGGCAGGCCCTGGCGGTCAGGGACACGTGAGCGGGGCCCTGGGCGGGCTCGGCCCCTGCGAGTCCCCAGGACCAGGGAGGGGGCTGTGTCTCCTTTGTCGCCCACTCCCTTGGGCTGAGGGTGCCATTCGCCCCATTGTGCGGATGGAGGTGCTGAGGCCCCAGGCTGGTGGGGGGGGACCCCAGGGGGCTGCCTCTCAGCCCCTTTCTCCCTGGGGACACAGAGGTCATGGGGAGTTCATCGGAAGGGGACTCCTGAGGTCTTCGGCGCCCCCCACCGACCTCCCAGCCGCCCCCCTCTGGCAGCGAAGACCACCTCCTCCTTCCTCCCGCACTGGCCCTAAGGTTGCAAGCAGGTCCATTTTCAGATTTTTAAACATTTTATTTTTAAAAACGTGTTTATTGTAAATAACTTTCCATGAAAAAGGTTAAATTGCCCCACAGGGCAGGAGGGTGGCTGCGGGACGGGGACGGGGACGGGGACGGAGGGGCTCCGGGCAGAGGGAGACTCGCCCCCCAGCAAGCACAGGCGAGGACGCCCGCCATCCCCGCCTTCCTGGTCCCAGAGGTTCTAGCAAGCTCTGCATCCCTCCCTGTTAAGCCTCGGCTATCGCTACACTCACTACATTAGTCTGTCTGTCCTCTGCTGCCCCTGCCCCCAACCCCCCAGAAGCCCAACTCCCCGCTGCGCTCTGCCTCAGGTCAGGCTCAAAGATTAGGGATTTAGGCTCCCTGCCCCAGCTCCAGGGGTGCGGCCAGGAGAAGACCCCCAGGGGCCTTAGAAAACCTCCTTGCTCTCCGGGCTCCCCGACCCCATTCTGCGTGGACCCTCTGCCCCCTCCCCCCAGCCCCACCCCGCCCCCACCCTTCCCCAGCCCCAGGGAGGCTTTGCAGGGAGAGGCCTCCAGGGGGTTAATTTGCTGTCACCTAATTAGCATTTGTTGTACCTGGGAACTTTCTCTGGATAGAGACCTGGGGAGGACAGCGGGAGAGGGAGAGGCGTCGAAGCTGAGGTGCCCTGGGGCGGGCCCTGTACTGTTGCTCCCCAGCTTGCCCAGGGCCCCTCCAGGTGCAGCTCCCACAGGGCAGGGTCCTGAGCCCTTTGCCGGGGGCTGGCGAGAGGAGGAGCCATGAAACACTGTGTGTATGGGGGGGATGAGGGGGGGCCGGGGAGGCAGCAATTCTGGACCTGGGCCCCCCCCCTCCCCCGTTCTCAGCCTCCGGGGCCGGAATCTGAGGGCAGCCCAGGCTGGGGGCCGTGGGGCCTCGTGGGGCCAGCCTCGGGAGACCTGGCCCAGCCCCCGCCTGGGCGGTAGGGTGTCCCCAGGGGCCTGTGCTGGGGGGGCAGTCTGGGCCCTGACCTGGGCACTGTCCGGAGGTGGGGCGGGGCCCGGCCTCTTACAAGAAGGCGCCCACGCTGGCCCAGTCCTGCAGGTCGGCCGCCAGGGTGGCGTCCCCGGCCTCGAAGAGGGGCTCCGGGGGCAGGCAGCCACTGCCACTCTCGTCCCAGGGGTGCTGCAGGAAGGACGTGGCCAGGAAGGTCTCGTCGAAGTCCAGGCTGTCGGCGGCCTGCTCCCCCGGAGGCCCCCAGGTGGCGGGGCAGTCGATGTGGCGGCCGTGGACGGTGAGGTCCACGTCCCCGTGCGAGGCGGGGCTCAGCGGCGGGCTCAGCTCCAAGGCCTCCAGCGCGCCCAGCTCGCCGCCCAGGGCGCCGGCCTCGAAGATCGCCTCCCAGTCAAAGTTGCCTTTGAGGGGCTCCAGCTCGCCCTGCTCCTCCTGGGTCAGCAGCAGGGTGCTGGGGGCCCGCGGGACCTTGGCCACCCGCTTGGGCAGCGGCTGTTTGCGCTTATGGCCGAGCCTGCCCTCGCCCGCCCCCCAGCCCGCCTCCCCGGTGGCCTCCTCGAACTCCTGCAGCAGCTGCTGGGCCTCGGTGTTGACGGTCAGCGGCCCGGCCCACGGGGCGGCGCGGGGCTCCTGCGAGGCCTGGCGGGCAAAGGCCGGGTGGATGTGGACGGGGGGCAGCCGCCGCTTCTTGAAGGCCCCGCTGAGCAGCCGCTCGGCGTACTGGGGGTCGATGCGCCAGAAGCCCCCCTTGCCCGGCTCGTCCTTCTCCCGGGGTACTTTGATGAAGCACTTGTTCAGGGAGAGGTTGTGGCGGATGGAATTCTGGGCGCGGGGGGAGAGGAGAGAAAGAGGTCGCTGGGTGAGTGGGAAGGGCCGGCCATGGGGGGCAACGGGCGCTCCTGGCCACACGGGAGGAGGGACAGACGCAGTGCTCTGACCAGTGACTCTGGGACACCAGCCACTGGGCACCGGGAGCCGGGAGTGCTGTCGGGGCTTTTGTTCCCTGTTGCCGGGATATCTGCCTGCTCAGTCATCCGAGCCCTGAGCCGCGGGGTGGCTCGCCGCGCCACCCCACCCTGCCCTCCCTCTCTTACCCCACCGCTTGCGGCCTCTGGCCAAAGGCCTCAGCTCCCCCAGGGCCTGGACGGCCATCTCACTCAGCCTGGGCCTGGCGGGCCCTCTCTGTTTGTGCAGTGAGTGGGTGGGTTGAGGCAGGGGTGCGGGGAACGGGGCTAGCCGGGGTGTGAGGGTGTGTGCTCCGAGCGTATAGGGATGAAGTGCGGGGGGACCTGATGACTTTTCCTTGTTGTTGAGCCGGCTACCTGCCTGGGCCCTCGCCCGCATGGCCCCCTCCTCCCACCCAGGCTCTGAGGCCACAGTTGATGATTACCCAGCCTAGAGGCCCTGAACTCCACAGGTTTCGGGGAGGGTGGGGGCTGGGGGTGTCTCTGCTTTCTCACTGAGGGTACAAATGGCGCTTGCCCCAGAGTCAGGGCCCACACAAATGTGGAAGAGTCTGGGACTGCCATTTTTGCGGTCTGCTCCCTGCGGGTGCCCCGGGAAAAAGTCTGGATGTTCTGGGGCCTCCGTCCCTAAGTAGCCCCTGATTCTGATGGCGGCAGACTCGCGTCTGCATGGCCTCAGATCACCATCCTGCCTTGTTCATTCCTGGGTGCATCGTCTTGTCCAACCCATGCTGGCGGACAGGGTTTTAGAGCCCAGAAGGCAGGGTGGGTGGGAGGGTCGCGCCCCCTGGCAAGGCTGGGATGTTTACATGGAGGCTCCGGCCCCTTGGCTGCTCTGTGCCAGGTTCCGGAGACTTGGAACACGAAGCCAGTGCGGCAGGGAGAGCCCCTGTGGAAAGCACCTGGCTCAGGTAATTGTCCCCCCAGGGAGGCTGACTGAGAAGAGGGGGAGGACAGGAGGCAGGAAACTGGGGAGGAGTCGGGGTGGGGGGCTGGGGCAGCAGCTTTACTTTAGGAAGGCCCCATAGCCCCTCTGCTGGGACACAGCTGGCCTTCACACCCCACTGCCTCTCCCCAGCCCCAACCTCCACCAGCCCACTGAAACAAGACAGGATGCAGAGCCTGGCAGGGGCGATGCTCCAGCATCCGATTCTGAGTCGGGCCTTGACAAGTGACCTTCGGCGGGGCGGTGTCTAGGAACTCGAGGACTTGGGACAAAAATGTGTCCCTTAGTCCATCATCCTCTTAGGGGACCATGTGCACACACAGTCTGGCCCTGGCCTCTGGGCTGGGTCTACTGGATGAGTGACAGGTGCTTCCCTCATGAATTTCGGGGTCTGCATCCTTTCTAAAGCCCTTTAAATATCCTCCCTCTCCTCCCTTTCTGATGTCAAAGGAGGGACAGTTTTAATCCCTAGGCTCCCTTGAGGTCCTTCCTCGATGGCCTTCCTCCCCTGGGCCCTGGCTGCACCAAGCCTACTTGGCGTGCGGACCTGGAACCTGAGTCCAGTCCACCCAGGCATGGGGAGGGAGGAGGGGAGCGGGGAGGGAGCGGCCGCCACCCGCGCCTCCCCTACCTGCCAGGTGGGATCAGCGTGGCGGAAGTAGCAGAAGTTGTCCGTGATCCACTTGTAGATGGCCGACAGGGTGATCTTGGTGGCCTTGCTGGCCTGCATGGCCATGCAGATGAGCGTGGCGTAAGAGTAAGGTGGCTTCACATTCGGGTTGGTGGCGTAGTCCACGTCGTCGGGGGGCGGGGCTTGCAACCCCGGGGGCGCGCTCCGCGACGTGCACGACGACGTGGGCTTACCAGGAGTGTGCGGCTGCCCCAGGCAGGCTGGATCCGCCGCCAGGGGGGACCCCGGCGCGGCCGAGCCTGGCACCTGGTGGTAGCCGTGGGGGTCGGTGCCCCCCGGCGGCAGGGCGGGGGCCTTGGCGTTGAGAATGGAGAATTCCTGCAGCCACTGCAGGCTGGTCAGGCTGTCATCCAGGGCGTCGGGCTCCTCCAGACCGCCCTCTGGCCCGGCCTCCTCCGCCGCCCCTGCACCCGAGAGGCGTAGCCAGCTCTCCGCCATGTCTGCGGGGACTCTCCGAGGGGGCGGTCAACATCCACGGGCTGAGCCGGGGGTAGCGCGCCGCGCTCTCTAGCTCTCTGACTCCCGCGGCTCCAGTTACAGGGCCTCCCGGACGCGCGCTTCCATCCCGCGGCGACCAGGGGGTCGTCTCCTCCGAATATGAATGTGGTATCTGCTGGGGAGGACCACAGCGGGAGCTGAGCGCTCTCCCCCACCCCCGAGGGGAGCGTGTGTGCGAGGCGGAGGCTCCCCGAAAATCGTCCCCGCTGCTGGGGAGGATCTGTTCTGGCCGAGGTCTGGGAGGCAGAAGCAGTGCCGGGGTGGGGGTCCGACCCCCCACTGGGCCCGTCTCTCCTTTCTCTCCGAGGTTTTAGAAGAGACTTTGGTAGCCAAAGGAGGGGACAGCGAAGGGGCCTCTGAGGCTATCACCTTCTCCTCCAGAGTAGGAAATCAGCCCCCCTCCCCTCAACAAGTGGAAATGGGGCGAGGGAGTCCTGGAGGGCAGTATCACCGGGCGGGGGACGGGGAGGTCGTCTGGTCTTTGAAAAGAGGTATTAGGATGGGGGATAATAGGGAAGGAAGGAAACAGGATAGGAGTTACAGGGGGGCGAGAAGTAAGTGTCCCCCAAACTCAGATGTCATTCCCGGGTCCACCACTTCCACCGAGGGCGGATGGGAGAGCGGGCTGGCACGGACACTCTCCGTCCCGCGGCCACTGCCGTCTCAGTCCCTTACCTGGCTCAAAGCGCAGCCCGGACCAAAGGAAGGTTCTGGAAGAAGTTCCTTCCACCCCCCGCGGCTCTCTGTTCCCAACTCGAGGGCCCCGCCAGCGCCTCTTGTCGCCCCCCCCAGCTCGACGGCGCCTCTCTGAGCGCCCGTGGCCCCCGGACCGGCATTAAGTAGCCGCTGCAAAGGCTTCTTCTGCTGTCATGGCGACGCTCCGCCCCCGTAAACAGCTTCCGCTGCTCCTATTGGTCAGCACGTTTCCAAGGAGACCGCGGGCTCTGGCCACTCTCTCGGGCGGTAACTCTCCTGGAACTCCCTCCTTCTGCCGCCCTCTCCCGCGCCACCCAGCCCCCTACCCGCCACCGCGTCCCGGGTCCGCGCATTCCCGCCCGAGCGCCCCGCGCAGGGCTCGGAGAGGCGCGCGGCTCCCGCCCGAGGCGCAGGGCACGCCCGCGAGCCGTTTGCCCCCGCCGCCGCTCTCCCGGCCTCGCTCCCTTCGGTCCCGGCTGCTCCGGGGCGGCCCAGACTGGGAGCGGGTTCGGGCTCGGGCACCGTGTGCGTGGGGTTTCCTTTCCTCTCCTCTGGGCTCACGTTCCTCTGCCCTTTCCCACCCTCCCGACCCCGAGCGTCGTCTCGGTGCCCGCAGGCAGGCCCGACTCTCCGATGCCACCTGCCGCTCGGGGCCGCCGCCGGGGCTGCACCGATCCCAGACGCCCCGAGGCGGGTAGGGTTTCCCGGTAAGCGGCTCCTTCCCCAGCCCTGTACTCAGCAAGGCTCCCGGAAGCTGACTTTCCAGAGGCTTCTGCGGAAGGGCTCTCCCTCCTTTTCAGATAGCGGAGGAAACTGAGCGGGTGAGTGAAACTCAGAGAAGCCACGGACTCGCCGAATTCTCTTCGCAGGGTCATTTGCCCCGTTAGTGTCACCAACTTTTTAAGTGGCAGGGACTAGGGGTGGGGGGACACCAGGGGCCTCCTCATCCCTTCCGCCACCAGCTTTCGGGCTTTTCAATTATTGAGGAGCTGCAGTGGCAGAAGTTATCCAGTTCAAGGGTGAGGGTAGGGTGAGGGCTCCTTACTCACGCCTCTGCCCAGAAGCAGGAGGGCAGGGTGGGAAGCCTGTGCTCCCGGGGGGGGGGGGGGGGGGGGGGGGGGCCTCGTCAACTCCCGCCCCCCACCCGGGGCCATGGCTTTCCCGACCCCCTGTCCTCTCACCCCCCTCCACTTCTAGATTCTCTTGAGTAAAAATATTTGAGCACTGGACAAAGTCAGAGACTTTCACAAACACGCCAAGGGCACAATTAACAGCTCTCCTTCCCTTGTAAACAGTTTTATTCGTTTTTAAGAATCATGCAGCAGTCCGTAAATATCGCATCCTTGATGTCCCCACTGTAGTGTGCCCACGAGTGTACTCCAGCGAGTGAGGGGTACACGGATGGCACAAGCAGGACACACACGCGCACGGGCACACACCAGGTGTGCAGGTCCTAAAGCGAAGTGATCAACCAGCATGCCAGTGTCAGGCGGGCAGGACGCGACTCTCTCCGGGTGAGACGGCTCAAAGTGTGTGGGTCTGTGCCCAGGAGATGCCCCAGGGTGGGCATAAATTCTGTGGGTGGAACTGGGTGAGGAAGGGAAAAAGGCCAGGATGGCCACACCACCTGGAGGCCAGCGGAGAGCCCAGACTTCGGGCTGGAGTTGGTGGGAGGAGCCACAGGCCTCCAGGTGGTCTGCGCCCTGGAGTGAAGAGCCAGGCCCCAGCCCCTTCTGTCTGGGTCAGCTGCTCGGGACACGACGGTCTCCGGGTGATGCAGTGGGGCAGTAGGGTTGGCAGCTATTCCCTGACGGGGCTGACTAACGACCAGCAACTTTGGGTGGGATATTTCTGCTTGCCGAAGAGCCGAATAAGAACAAAGAAGGGAAGGAGGGGAGAGAGAGAGAGAGATGGAGGATTGGTCTGAGGAACAGGAGTGAAAGGGCCATCTCTAACCCAGGCATATCTTGATTATGGAACCAAGGCCTTGAAGAATCTTCGTGAGCCTCCTGCTGGGGGGAGGGCCCAGGATGTGCTGTGAGGAAGGACACAGGCAGGCCCTCCTCGGAAGAGGGTGATAATGGGTTCCTCTCAGGGTTCCTGGCCACCGTGGCCACTGTTTACCTGCATCTCCTTCACCTCAGGTAACACCACACCGTGACTACACAACCTGCCAGGAGAGGAGGGGAGGCTGTGTACCACCGCCCCAGGCTAAGGGACGCTCCCCATTCCCTGGGGCTTAAACTTCAAGGAAATCAGGAAGTGGGGTTATTGCTCCAATCGCAAACACAAAAGGGGCTGGAGGAATGTTGGGGGAAAGAAAAGACAAGGGCCTGAAGCAGCAGAGTCCCTCGCAGGACCTCACAGGGAGAGGGGGACAGGGATTCAGGACAGAAGCTTTGATTCCGGCGTGGTTGATGTCATGTCTGTCAGGGCAACAGGCCTTCCCCCAACCAGGGCAGGACCTGAGGCATAACCACAAGGCCTGACAGTCCCTGGGCACTGGGCTCTCTTTGGGGTGTTGGAAGCAGCCCTGAAAAACTCCTTCAGGGTAACGACTCCAAATATGAAGACAGGCTGT
Organism: Mustela nigripes; assembly: GCF_022355385.1. Taxonomy (NCBI): domain Eukaryota; kingdom Metazoa; phylum Chordata; class Mammalia; order Carnivora; family Mustelidae; genus Mustela; species Mustela nigripes. The sequence goes on along the minus strand of NC_081572.1, from coordinate 5,073,327 downwards.
CACGACAGGCAGAGCCCAAGGCCCTGCGGCGTTTCGGCCTCACAAGTGGCTGTACAGGTCTGACCTGGCTTCCCAAGCTCACGCTCCGCTAGGAGGCCACCTTTTCCCAAAGCCAGTCAACAACACATCTGTCCAAGAACCAGCTAGAACCCACTGGCAACACTGGTGCTGAGGAAGAAGGAGTAAGTCCCAACAGCTTACAGCCCGGCCTTGCTGTTTCTGACTTCTGTCTACGCGCCTTACATGGGGCCCTGGAGGGGTCCGGGGCACACAGCTTGAACAGTATCTCTGAATCTCTAAAGAGCCTGGGGAAGGACTACCTCCCCCGCCCCAGGCTCAGCGGATCTGGAAGGCAGGGGAGGAAACAGGGAAGGAAACCCCGCGGGACAGGGAGGCCTGTCCATCACCTCCCCATCACTGCTAGCCTCAGCTCGGCAGTGGCTCCAGCACTTCCTTTTGGACTCCTGGGCACCAGTGTGGGGCCACGGGGCCACCCCCCCTCAGCCTATTTCTTCAACCATTAGCACGAAGGGGCGAGGACCGGGACAACAGGTGTAGGATGCTACCTGACGGGGTACAGCGAGGAAATGTGAAACTATAGGACAGCTAACACGGTGCCTGGCACATAGAACGGGCCAAAAATGTGGGTTTTTTTTTTTGAAAAGTCACCTTAAGATGGCATCCCAGGCCTTCATAAACGCACCTGACCCTAAACGGCCCTCCTCAGGGGGATTCACGTACCTGGGGGATTGTCAGATCCAAGGCCGCCTCCCTAAGCAGACAGACACACCAGGCACGGGACACAAGCTCTGTGACCAGAAGCAAAACTATTTTCTCAACCAACCTTTTGGTTGCCACCGTTTCTCGTCCTTGACAAAGGAGCTCCTAACGCTTTCTGAGGGAAACTTGGCTTTGAGTGCAAAATGGCTTTCCCTTCTCCCAGGAGCCATCCCCAGCTCCACCCTCAAATGGAGGGTCAAATTGCTTATGATGTTTTAGAGACCAGAAAATGCCAGACGGGTGTCTGTAATGAAGCTGCCAAAACTCTAGGTCCTGTCGGTGTGCCCCGAAGGAGAGAAAGATGGGAAACAAGCAGCCTGTGGACCTCGGCTCCCCCGGAAGATCCAGATTGGGGGGAGACGTTCCAGAGAGTCTCTGCAAAGGGTCTCCTGAGCTGCAGTTCGTTGAGAGGCTCCAGCCCACAAGGAGAGGGGAGGCTTCCAGATCCTTCTGGGAGGGGAAGGGGCATGGTTATGGGGACCGGGCGAACCTCCATGTCCAGCTTTCATCTGGATGCAGTGTTCGTGCTCTCGCGGAGGACACGCAGGAGGCCAGCAGCCCAGTGAGGCCGGGATGGAAGGTGGGGCAGGAGGGAGCCCAGGTGCCCGGGCTGGGGCTCTCAGACGGCCAAGGGACCCCACACGCAGGGCCTGTCCTCGGGGTCCTCCAGGCTGCTGGATGATAAGCGCCGACGCTGAGTGTTCCGACGACTGACAATGTTGTCATCGGCCTGCCAGGTGCCTGGAGAGGAGAGAGGGGAGGGTATAGGAGCCGGTCTCTGGCCAGGTCCAGATGGCCTCTCCAGCACGATGGCCCAGGAGTGCCCAGGAGTTCGGCACGGAGGTGGGCAGCACGCGTGTCATCTGAAACTCCCATGTGTGTGCCACAGCGAGGGAGAGAGAACTGGGCGTGGTGGGCGTGCCAGGGCGCAGGGGACGGCTCCTGTCCTAACGGGCTAGGTACGGCCAGGCCCCCGTGGAGACTGCTGACAGAGAGGAACGTGCAGGGATCTCTTGTTCTGCAGACTTGCCCTGCCATCTACTTCTGTGTCTTTATTTGTCTGAAGTGTGCCTGTGTGTTATGGTGGAGAGGAGAAAGAAACCAGGTCTAGCGGAGGTTTTCGCAGGAAGCAGTGGCGGGGGTGGGAGAGCATGTTAATGCGGTCCTAGTCGTGTTAGTGTTTGCTGTGGGGGCTGGGGGGGGGCAGGAAGGGGCTGGTGGCCCAGCAGAGCGCCGGGGACAGAAGGCCATGGGGGAGCTGGTGCGATGGCTCCAGCATCCCTCCTGCCCCAGGCAGCCTGCCGAGGTCACCATCAACCCCAGGAGACGCCAGCCCGTGGGCCCTGGGATCCCCGGCGTCCCCTAGGCAGCACCCACTAAACTTCTCATCCTCCCCCAAATCTGCCGCAGCTCCTGTACGCTGAGCACCGGCTGCTGGGGCCGGAAGCCCACCCTTGTCTCCCCTGTCTTCGGTGCTCTGGATTTAATCCATCACGACCTCCTGCTTGTCTGCTTGTGGTCAGAAAACCTGGGCTTCCCTCCCGGGTCCTTCCTGCCTGGCTGCACGCTCCTGGGCAGCTCACTTCACTGGGAGGCTTGCTTCTCCCACCCGTCACGTGGGGGCTGAGGGCTCATCTGGCGGGACTGACTCGCAGGGGCGCACTGAACCACCAGCCCCCATGCTCTCTTCAGGCCCTCCCCTCTCCCAGGGTCTCCCCTCAGCTGTCCTCTGGAGGCAAACAAACTCATCCAATCCCGCCAGGACAGCACGAACCTCCCTGAGAGGCAGAGCCCCTGGGTGAAGACCTGACTGCCCGGGGCCCCACGCCTGCCACCTCCCCCTCCCCGCAGCCCTCCGGAGCTGCACCTGCCGCGGCCCGCCTTCACAAGGCCCCCCAGCCTGGGGAGGCACGCGTGCTCCACGGTGCCCCCTAACCTGTCCCGCCGCCACCGTGCACATCTCACACTGCAAGGGAACCGGGAACCCCTGCCCTCCTCTGGAGCCGGCCTGGCCTCTTGGAAGATTCTAGTGGGGGACGGACCCGGCTGCCCGGGTGCACGGTGGTGGGCAGGCCCAAATCTCACTGTGCTCATGTTTCAGGGGGCTGTGCTCCAATGTCTGGGGCCAGCCTCACGGAAGAGCCAGCCCAAGACTCCCTAATGGTCCGAACACTAGGATTAAATAGGTATAAACTGCTTATTTCCCCTAAGGGTCCTGGAGTGATCATCCATCCTAAGGCTCTAACATCAGCCTGTGAAGGTGGCCCCCGGGGAAGAGAAGCGGGTGACACAGAAAATTCTTAATCCAGATGGAATTTGGAGATTTCTCTTCCCTGGAGTCTGGGACATGGGTCAGAAGTGCTTTCCCCTCTAAGGGTGGCACTCGCAAGCATGACGAGATGAAGAGAAGGCAAGGCTGTCCTTTAGCTTAGGAACCCCCAGATTTTAGTATATGTGCTGCCGAAGTGAGCACTCTTAGGAACCCCCAGAATGCAATGAGTTTTTCGTCTACTTAGAGAATTCGGTAGATCTCATACCTAGTCCTCAATGTTTATGGGGCAGGACTCCGGCACGGCGGCTGTTCAGTGGGAGAGACCAAAAGCAAACGGTGAACAAGAGAGAAGACACACAGGCACGCACACATCACCATCCACGCCGCCGCCAGCCAGGGCGCCACAGGACGCCGCACCGGCAGGCCGTCCTGACTCTGAATTCACGGGAGTCCTTGCTCCCAGCTCCACCGCTCTAGGGTCCTTAGCAGGGTCAAAACCCGCTCCTTCTGGAATAGCCTCAAGACTCAGAGCTCTAGTATCTGCTCTCCCTGGCTTCTTGATCGACTCGGTGGCGAGGGGGAGGTTGCACCGCCATAACGAGGTTCTCCCCTGCCCCGCCAGGGGTCTGATGAGCCCCCAGTAAAACCCTGCGACCGCTCTCCTGCCGCTCCACCGGGCCCTCCAGCCAGACCCTGGAGCTTGGCACTGAAAATCCTTCTTGGAGACAGCAAGGGGCTTTCCCTTAGGGCCCATCTAGAGGAGAGACAGGAGAGTAGAGAGACCTCTAGAGGTAGATTTGGGGAGCATACTTAGGCGGGGTTGCACACCCCCTTTTCCTGCCTCTACCAAGCCGCGGACGAGACATGAGCGCTAGAATAGTTTGATGGTCTCGAAGAGTTTCCAGTGGAAAGAGAAACCGAGTTCAGATTTCCCTTCGTGTCTAGGACGCGTAAGCTTTCCTAGCAGCATCTCCGTCTCAGGTCACAAGGCCCGAAGAGAGGAGTGAACTGAATTTCAGGTTTCTGTAGGTATTGCTGTTTCCTTAGGGACCTCCACTCCTGCACAATGAGGTCATTTAAAAATATATTTCTAATTCCACCAAAAAGCCCTAATGATTTTTGCTTTTTTTTCCCCCACCACATACGCTACCCAGAACCTGTTCACAGACTTATCACTGGTCCCCTGGCCACTGTCTCGCCACCTGTGTGATGATATTCCTTCCAATTCCCCAGAACCACATCTACTCAGCCTGGCTTCACAGTTCTAACCTGCTCACCACCTGCACCTGTCCACGTCAACTTTCTCCCTCTGAGACCTTCTAGAACAATCTCAGATCATGCCACCCCCTTGGTCTTGGGGCCCAAGAAGGCTCAGAAGCTTCTTAGGGGAAGAAGGGCTGGCGGGACACGGGTGCCCTCTCAGTGACACTCCCACGAGTGTGATGCGAGTGGTGAGGATGGGGACCCCCGTGGTCTTTGTCACCAGCTGGGTCTTCCAGCAGAGCGCGCGTGAGCGTGGGGAGGGCGCGTGTGGCACAGAGACGAGCATGGGATGCTCCCCGCAGCTCGGCCTCTCCTCGGCCCTCCATGAAGGGAGCGGCGCCACTTGGAGAGGGAAACAGACTCAAGCGGAGACCAAGTGCCTGAGAAGGCGTCCTGACGGCCGCACAGCCTGCAGCCGGCCCGGCCTGCGGGCATCCCAGGCACAGGGCGGAAGTGTGGACTGGGAGCTGAGCAGGGAGCTGAGCCTATTTATTCCACGGGACTCACACAAGTGGACACGCCTGCTGTCCACCCAACGGATGCTTCCCGGGAGTTCCCCAGCCCGCTGCAGCAGTGTGACGCCAAGAGCAGAACCAGGGAAACAGTTCACCAAGAGAGCAGACGTGCCTTTGCCCGGAAGACACCTCAAGTGCTTCCACCCAAGTCGCTCTCCCGACAGGCCTCACGGGCATTTGGTTGCACGACTGGCCTGAACAGGGAACCGAGTTTCACCTCAGCCCACTGGCCCCTGACAGCACCGTAAGGAACCCCAAGGGTTCTTTCCTCTTCCCGCAAGCAATCCCGTAGGTGGAATAAATATCAACAAGCAGCTGGCCGAGGGGGTCGGGAGGAGGAGGAAGCAGAAGGAACAAGCTCCACTGCCCCAGCATGGTTGGCTCGAACAGTTCCCAGCAGCTCCCTCTGCCACAACTGGGAGGGGGGGGGCTTGCCCTTCGGGGTGGGGGTGGGGGACAGGAGCCTAGCCACCGGCTATAGAGTGGCCACAGACCCAGGGCAGAGAGGACATAGATGTCATCTTCCCCGGCTTGTGACATGGGATGCCCATTCAAATCCTCCTCACGATGCTCGCCACAGAAGTGTCCCCATGTTCTGTGGACGTGCAGGGATTAATAGATCCTTGCAAATACTCTTTTTCGGAGAATCTATCGAATGCAGGCCCTTGCCAGTTAGGACTGGAGACACAAGCAGGAGCCTCTGGGAGGTGCGTGCGCCCAGCAAGCGTGGTGTGGGACACAGCGTGGCCGGGGGGGCGGGGACAGTGCTGGCGCGGTGAACATGAACTTCCACACGAAGTCTACGTAACAGAAATGAGCTTCAAAAGAAACAAACCAGACAGACAGATTTACGTTTGGCAAAAAGACGTGAAAAACAAACGGACAGACGGAAGCGAGGTGAGGAGTGGGAAGGTAGGAAGTGACGTGTGCCCGGGCCCCACGGCTCCAGTCCAGGCCTGACTGGGCCACGCTCCCTCCTCCACCAGCAGGCGGGAGAGGCAGGAGGACGGACATGGCATCTTTTGGCCTCACGGAGCGTGAGGAGTCCTGGGCAGTGTCTTCAGGACGTGCTAAATAGAAAACAACTGGAGAGAGGCCTTTGAAAGGCGGGAGAAAGCATCTTCTGGGAATTACGGCTTCCCGGCCACCAGTCTGCGTGGGGCCAGGCGCGTGAGGCCTGGCGTCCCTCACAGGCTGACGGACAGCGGCCGCCATAGGAGGCTGGGCCGCTCCAACGCCTCTAGCCGTTTCGCTGAGCGAGTAAAGCACTGGACCCGTGATGTGATGTGGCTGTCCTAAAGCTCAAGTAAGTCTTCATTTCAGGGGATGGTGACAAGATTACAGACACCACCGTGTGGAGGGCGGTCTCTGCTGTGAGACCAGAAGGGCGGTTTTGACCTAGTCCACCTGGGTAAGGCATGGCTTCCGAGAAGTGGTTCGTGGAGCCCTTGACCGAGCATGCGGACTAGAACGACGTGAGTGCTCGGTGATAAGCACGGCTCCTGCGCTAGAGGCACCCCAGGTTCAGCTTAGCATCAGAAGGGACAAGGGGGACACTGACAGTCCTGACCAAATTCAAAGTTAGGGCTCCAGGGAGCAGAGTCACCCTTGACCCCTGACCTTTCTTTTGCGAGTCTATTAAGTACAAGGCGACTGGTGACCCACAGTTCCCTGGCTCAGAAAGCCATGTGCTAATTAAAACCACATAGGCCTTCAAATCCCTCCCTGCTCCTAACTAGACACATTGCTTCCGAGGAGCTAGGGGATCAGATCCCCTTTTCAAGGGCTTAGGCTATCTTTCAAGACCTTCTCAGAGAGGCAGGGGTCTGCCTCAAACTTCCTCTTGATGAGAATAAGACCAGGCCACCTGCCGTGGGACCCCCAGGATCGGGGTGGAGGGCGGCACGGTGGGGCCAATTTGGAAGGAGAAGGGGCTTTCCTGCTGTCTTCCTGTCCCAAGAGTCGTGCTCAGAGCAGGGTTTGCTCTCTGCACAAAGTTCAAGGACTCTCCCGAGGCTGCCTCACTTCCTTCCTGCATCTGGCTCCAGCACCGGAGCACAGCCCAGGCCTTCTTGCAGGAAGGGCAGGGCAGGGAGGTGGGTGTCCCAGGGTGAGAGCCGGGGAGCGAGCAGGGGAGCGTCTCCCACCAAGTTCATGTTCAGCAGACTGCCACTCACCGGGTAAGCAGACCTCAGGGCACAGCTTATTGTCCAGTGCTTTCACGCTGGCGATGCCAAAGTCATTGTTATTGTCACACTCCATACCTAGAAATGCGCATGTCCTCTGGCCTGTAACGGAGTTAATGCAGTTAGAGAGGGGCTGGCTATATTTTTTCTCTGCTCTGCTGTCCTTAAAAAAAAAAAAAAAATCTTAAGGATGGAGACAAAAAAAAAAAAATCAAATCATATGTTAAAAAAAAGACAGTAATTAAGTGGGTAGAGGGTGGACGATAAAGGAATCAGTTGTGTGGGCCTGTGATTTTGCCCTGTCCTGCCCTGTCTCCTGCTCTGGGCCCTGGGAGGGCTGAGGGATGTGGGCTCCACAGAGAGCCGCACAGGGCGCAGAGAGAGGCTGTCCCTGTCCTGCCGGCATCTGCAGGGGCCTGTCGGGTGTTTGCGACCACAAGGCTCTGTAAAACGATAAATATGTAAAACAAAAACTTAAAGTCTCAGGTTCCATAATTTTGCGTATTAGTCGGGATCACCACATTCACAAGATCGTGTTTTGTTTTCTGAGGAAACGTACTTTGTTACTTTGAGTATGTTTCAAGGGTCTGAGCAGAAACCTACAGACGTGTAAAGGGAAGAGGAAGGTTTCAGATTTTTTTCCTAGCTCTCCCATGCCTCCGGTTTTCTCTTGGTGGAAGGGAGAGGAAAAATCATAAATCCGTCGTGTGGGCTACGGAATGTCAGGCAGAAACTGCCCGCCACTCTGCATTTTTCAGAAGCGACCATTCTGTGGGGTGGGGTGATCACAGAGGGTGACTAGGGAACCTCGAGCACTGAAGGCATCCCCTGAGTCCATGAGGGGCCCGACCCTGTCTTGGGCTGGCGTGCAAGTGTGGCAGAGGCACAGTCTTGGTGGCCAGGCCCTCCTTCAGGGCGACGGGGTCAGGCGAGAGTGGTCAGGCCAGCATGCACACCTCTGAACTCCCCAAGCAACGGCCAGCTAAAGCAGAAGCAGCTAGGATGACAAGTGCATCCGGGCTGGGGTCCGAGTCTGCTTTGGAGGTGCCCTTCTGCGGGAGGCCCCTCAGAGCAGCACAGGGCAGAGCTGCGGGCTCCTGGGTAGCGAGCGGGGGATTCCCAGGTGGATTCTCCCAGCCCCGCCTCCTCTTCCCACTTCTTTGCTCTGTAGATGGTTCCCTCTCTCCCAGACTTCCTGGACACAAAACGCTTCCATCTGAAGGTGTAACAGAGGCCTGAGTTACAGTGAAGAAAGTCGTTCTGACAGCTTACAAATACTTGTCTGTGCCGAGCCTCGGGCGTTGGACTTTCTCACACCTTCTCAGTGCCCCCTGGCCCCAAAGGTCCTAACCCTCTGCTACCAAGACGTCTCGGCAGCCCCTTTGCTAAAGCAAAACCAAACCAACTGCCTGGCAGGCCTTTCTTCTGAGTGGAACAAAGTGTTCGGCTGCTGCTAACATCAGGGCCGCCGGAGCAGCTCTGCGGGCCTCGGCTGGAAAGCGGAAGCGAGGAGGAAGGTGAGGGGGTGCCCCAGGAGCTGCCGAACCCCGTCTACGCAAATACAGAGCTCCCCACAGGCCTTCTGCAGTGGCTGCGTCCTGACATCCCTGGCGCTGAGGCCTTGAAAGAGCCAAGAAGACCACTGCGGTCTTCAAATCCCCTGCCCGCCCTGCTAGTCCATCAAGAAGACAAGCTTTCCCCAACGGCCACAAAACCGAGTAGAGCCACCGAGTCATACCAGGGCCCCTCTCTGTACTCTTTAAAGAACACCCAGGAAAGAAATCGAGTAAGAGGGAGCAAGAGACCAGGTCTTTTACCATCTTCCTGTGTGGGCGATCCGTCCTCTTCCTCTATAACATCATTGCCCTAGGACAGAAGGAAGGCGCTATGAGTCTATAAAAGCAGGAAAATGGACATATTGATCAGCTGAAAACGGAAGTAACTGGCCTCATGGTATCACTTCAGCGTCTTCGTCCAGGGCGTTCAGTCCCTTCTGTGTCTGAGAAGCCTAGGGGGCCTGGCAGAGGCGGAGTTTGCTTGGGGAGGCACCGGTCTGCCGGTAGGGACCAGGACTGAGGCCCGTTACTGCTGTACCAAGGGGATGTCAGGGGTGACCTTCGGAAGAGTTCAGCTCATACCGTCTCTTGAAGGTGGACATAAACATTGCCAAATGACAGACTATCAGAAAGACTGTAAAACTTCCAGAAATTCCTCGGACCCCAAACCCTATCCAGAGACTCCCATGACAGCATCGGGCTCAAGGTAAGTTCTAGTGCCCTCACTGCGACCGGGGCTTCCTGAACACCTCCGCCGGGCCGTTCTGTGGCGAAATGTAATCCTGTCCCCTCCACCTGTCATGGGGCTCCTGGGTGAGTTTACAGTTTATTTATTTTCTAGTCATCTCTACACCAGCGTGGGGCTCGAACTTACAACCCTGAGACCAAGCGTTGCATGTTCCACTGACTCAGCCAGTCGGGCACCCCTGGGTGAGGATATAGAGCTGGTGGAGGGGGGCTGAGGGAGGCTAAGACCAGGTCACTGGGGTCTTCACGTCTTCCAGTGCCAGGCGGTGCCTGCGACACACTCTGTATGAGCACTCAGTGAACGAAGGACGGACACATCCTCAGGTCCAGGGTCTGGCCGGGAAGCGCTCCCTCTAGGACGCACCCCACGCCTACTACATGGCGACCAGTGCACTGTGCTAAGGGACAGTCCATGGACCAAGGTGTGTGGCTGCTCTCCCCTCTACGCCACAGCCCAGCCCGAAGTGAGCCAAACACGCTGCCTCGGGAGGCTGCTTCCGGAACGGCCCCCAGCCCATCGCATCCCCTGCCAGCGCCAACGGTCCCTCTGATGGGGGGAGCCCTGCCGCCCGCCGCCGGCCGTACCTCTGCGTCGAGCTCTTCGGCGGCGAGGCCGACAAAGTTGCTGTCCGGAGACGCCCCCGGCATCACCTGCCGAAGAGCAAACCAGAAATCAAGGCCCAGACACCCCTGCTCTCCTACCCAGCCCGCAGGGCAGCAACCCCCAACCGGGTCCTCGGGACAGAAGTGGCACCAGAGGGAAGAGTCAGACGTGAGGAGTCTGAGTCAGCGGCCCCAGCTCGTTTTCCACGGCACCCCCTTCCGAGCGTGGCCGGGGCCTGGCAGGAATCCCTCGCAGGCCCCGGGCTGAGCTAGTCCGGACGCGTGTGCAGCGCGCCGAGCAACAGAGACACTGCCCGTGCTCCCCCCTTACCTCTCCTTCTTCCGAGCGGGCCCTGCTGGAGGCCTGGGGCGAAGGGAGAGCCTCGCCGTCTTCCTCAGTGCCAGGGGCGACGTAGGAGCCGGACATGGAGGAGACCGTGTCAGTGCTGATCTGGGAGTGCTGGCTCTGGGAGGACACCATGGACATGACCGACTGGGCCAGGCTGCTGCTGGCAGGGTCTGTGCAGACGGGCGGAAGGAAGGAGCCGGGAGGTCAGGCATGGCTTCTGGGAGTGGCTTCCCTGTGCTCACGCAGAGGGGACTCTAGTGGCCTCGCCAGGCCCTCACCGACCGAGCACTAGGCTTCAGGCCTTCCGAGGCTCACACTTTGGAGCCGGGGGCAAGGATCTGCTTGTCCCTGACTCAGTCTTCAAGGAGCCTGTGACAGCAGGGCCGGGGGTAAGAGGAGTCCCCCTTCCCCCCACCCCCCGTCAGCGGAAGCCCTGGGCTCTGGGAGGGCCTAGGCAGCCTAGGTGTCATCCTGCCAGCCCCAAGTCCCTCTGGAGGGGCTGTGACGAGCACCGAGGACTGGGCTGCAGAAGAATGTGCAGTCGCTCCCGCTCCCTCGTGTACCTTCCGGGGAGGAGATGGTGGAAGAGAGCGGCGTCCCTGTGCAAGACGACTGGTCAACAGCTCCCGAGGATGACAGGGTGAGATTCTCGCTTTCTGGGGTTACCCCGCATTCCTGGAGGGACACAGAGGAAGGGGGTGAGGGCCAGGCCCCGGGGAAGGAGGGGGACACCGGGAGGGCCTAGGGCCCCAGCGTCAGGAGGCTGTGTGCAGAGCACAGGCGGTTTCTCTTTCGTCCTCACTCTCCCCCGGCCCTGGGCTGGAAGGGCTGCCTCCCAGGGGAGGTGCCAGCCTCAGTCAGCACATCCTGCCGGAGGCTCAGCATCTGCTCGGGCCATACAAAAGCTGGAGCTCAGGTGACACAGGTCACCCAGCAGCTGTGACACGGGAACACCCCGGGTTTCCCGGGATTAGAAACCGCTTTCCTTCTGAAGGAGAACACAAAACCAGCAGAGGCCTCACTGCCTGCGAGGCGGCCCCACTTGGATATGGGGTTGGTTCCAGCTCTACTGACCTCACAGAAATACCGCCTTTGCACCCCCCCGCCCAAGCCCCTCCTGACACCCAGCTAGCAGCCACCTGTGCCAAAACCCCCACCCTGTCCTGGGCAGATGGGGATTCTGTTCCTACCCCCTTTCTCCAAGAGTTCTGTGGTTTGGGTTTTTTTTTTTTAATTTTAAAGTAGGCTCCACACCCAACGTGGGGCTCGAACTCGACCCTGAGATCAAGCACTAGAAGTTCCACCACTTAGCCAGCTGGCGCCCCAGGGAGCTCTGCTTTCATCGGAGCTCAGACACTGTGTCCTGCCCGAGTCAGGGAGTTCTCCGGAGGGCTCAGCTGCTCTCTGGGGGCCCGGTCTGCAAGGGCATCAGAGGGGCCTTCGTGGGCCATGCTCCCACACACCCCTGGCCTGCCCAGTGCCCCAGCTTCGGCTCTGGGCCTTTGCACAGACTGCCCCACCCCCTGGACTGCTTCTCTCGCCTTCCTCTGGGAGTCCTAAAATGCCAAGATCCAGCTCACATGCTACTCCGCCAGCACAGATCCCTGGGCTTCTCCACTTAACATGATCTCGTGTGTCTCTGCCACAGACCACGCTGTCCCTGCCTCATGGGGGGTGGGTGTGCTCTCTAGAGCGAAGATTCGTTCATTCAGGGGTCCCTGGGTGGCTCAGTCGGTAAGGGGTCCGACTCTTGGTTTCAGCTCAGGTCATGATCTCCTGGATTGTGGGAGGGGAGCCGTGTCAGGGGCCACACTCAGCAGAGTCTGCTGGAGATTCTCTCCCTCTGCTCCTCCCCCTACTGGGGTGCACACACCTGCTCTCTCTCTCACAAGTAAATGAATAATTCTGTTTTTTTAAAAGAGTTGATTTATTCATTTGGCAGAGAGAGAGATCACAAATAGGCAGAGAGGCAGGCAGAGAGAGAGGGGGAAGCAGGCTCCCCACTGAGCAGAGAGCCTGATGTGGGGCTCGATCCCAGGACTCTGGGATCATGCCCTGAGCCGAAGGCAGAGGCTTTAACCCACTGAGCCACCCAGGCGCCCCAGTAAATAACTCTTTAAAGAAAAAGCATCATTCACCTACCCAACAAATACATACTGAACAACCATATGCTAGACCCAGTGCTGTAACCTGTGCGCCTGCCCCGCCCCCAACTAGCCCTCGAGCACCCAGAGTCAGGGCCCACCTGATCACATTCGCCCGTCGCAGTTTACCTCGCTCACGGCCGTCCAGACAGCAGGTGTCCCAAGCCTGCTAAACAGAGCCTGCGGGGCTCGAGGGCAGTACCCCGCACTGGGCTCCCGGCGCACTTCTGCCGGGCTCCGCTGCCGCCATCCTGTCCCTGCAACCCGCTTTCCTCAGACATTTGCACACTCACTCTCTCACCTCCTTCCGCCTCTGTCCACAGACGACCCTTTAAAGACAGGAACCCCCACCTCTAGCCTGGAGCTCCCTCTCTCTCCTGACTCAAGGACCCACAGCCAGTTTTTACTGCCCTGGGGTCCATCCCAACCCCAATATCAAGACTGTCGGCGCCACAAGGGCCAGGACTTCTGTCGTCTGCTTACTGCTTCTGTTCTCAGCGTACAGAACAGTGCCTGGCACGCGACACAGGCTCGATCTACGCTGGAAGGATGAATGGAAGGAAACCTTGGCTGCTGTCTCGAAGAAAGTTCCGAGGTGCCTGGGAGTGAATGAAAGCAGATGGACCTGGAGAGGCAGGCGGGACGGAAGTACCTGCCGTCCAGCGTCCAAGAAACAGAGACCGGGATTACCTCTTCCAGATGCTGCGCGGACGGCCGCTGGGAGAGCTGGGTCTCTGACTCACTGCAGGAGTGCTCGTCCTCCTCCTCACGCAACACAGAAGAATTCTGGGAAACAGACCTGCGAAAGTCCGGGGAGAGGAGCCTCTGAACCCGGCACCCGGCATCCATGTAAAGAACAGAACTGGCCGCACCTGTTAGCCAGACTCCACAGGAAGAAGGGGGCCCAGAGGAAAGGGCAGGGGACAAATGGAGCAGGGGAGGCGGAACCCAGGTCTTAAGAAGGAGGAAAAGTTTGGAAAGAGCCCTGGGGAGGGACTGAGAGCTCTTCTGGGTGTCAGAAAATCTCCATTTTACATTTAACTCCTTCAATAACTTGTGTCCAAACCAGGGAAAAACCAGTGACATTTTCAGGGTCTTGATGTTCTTTTTAAAAAGATTTTATTTATTAATTTGACAGAGAGAGACACAGCAAGAGAGGGAACACAAGCAGGGGTGGTGGCAGAGGGAGAAGCAGGCTTCCTGCCAAGCAGGGAGTCCAGTGCGGGGCTGGATCCCAGGATCCTGGGATCAAGACCTGAGCTGAAGGCAGACGCTTAATGACTGAGCCACCCAGGTGCCCCTAGGGTCTCAATAATTTTATCTATAATACACGCTCCTTAACTCTGCCACAGAAAGTTTCTCATGACTTGTGCCTGTTGGTTTTTAATGGGTTTAAATGCTGTTGGGTTTAAATGCTTAAGAGTATAGGTGCAGATCACAAGTTTCCTTCCATCTTTAGACTAAACGATGCTCCCCACAGGCCTCAATGATCCTAGGGATGTCCTCTTCCCTAGACCCCCATACCCCCCACCAAAAACACAGGAGATTTGCCTGTCTGGGTTCTACTAAGTACCCACATGCCACCTTATTTCCACCTGAGTGTTAGCCCCAGGTCTTCCATGAAATGAAAAGCTCTGAGAACAGCCCAGCGGGTCCGCACTGGCGGGGGGACCCAGTACTGAGCAGGGGAAGACGAGTGAAAGCGTGTCACCAGGGACCCCAGGGGCAGCACGTCACCAGGGACCCCAGGGGCAGCACTGTCGAGCACCAACCACTCACTTGGAAAGATTCTTTTTGAGCTTGATTCCTTGGCTGCTGCAGTCAGACCGGCGGTCGAGCGGGGAGCGCGTCCTGACGGGGGGCAGATGGCCCTCGCTGCCGTAGGCAGGCAGCATTCCCGACAGGTGGCCGTCTCCTAGCACGTGAAGGGCAGGGGCTGCTGGGGACGGGGTGAGGGGCCCATTGAGGGCTTCCAGAAGAGACACCACTTCATAACCTGGTGGAATGTTCTCGGAGGACTAGGGGAATCAGAGACAGGTTGAAAAATTAATTAAGTGCTCTTTGTTTTACGGCAGGATCGTGTTCCTTGCTCTACACTGAAAAAATGTTTTCTTTTACATCTGGTCTGGCAAGCGGAGCATTTGTAGAAGAGTCCAAAGAAGGAGAAAATGTCAAAGAAACACCTATTCCCAGATTCTGCTTACAGATGGACTTCTTAGTAGTGTTTGTTTTTTGATTGTAATGGAAATATATGTTCATTACAGGATAAACCCATGAAGATAAAAAAGAAGGGGGAGGGGAAGGAAGATTCAATAATCAAATCGCCCAAAGTACAACTTTCAGTACCATTCTGGTACGCTTTCTTCCAACCTTTTTCTCTGTATGGTTTACAAAGCTACACTCTGTAAATTACAATTTTATATCCCCTATATGTCAGAAAACATAAATATTTCCCTTCACAGAGTCCGTATTTCCTAACTCTTCTACTGGTGCTGGGGATTTTGCTGTGTCCAACATTCCCTCCTGTAAACCACATTTGAGGAACATCCTTGTGCACAAATCTTTATCTTTTTTGAAGATTCGATTGGCTTTATTAAGCAATTTGTGAATCAGGGAGCATCCATCCAGCAAAAGAGAGGTGCTCCCACAAAACCCTTTTTTTCCGGATTGTGTTCTTGATATTAAATTCTTAGGTCTTTGATTATCAGATATAAGTATTCTTAAGGCTCTTGATACTTACAGCTACTCTGTTTTGTTTCTTCAATGACCCTTCCAGCCACACTCCTATAAGCAGTACAGAGAACCTATTTTAACTGCTTTTCCACCAGCATGAAGTCTCTCTCCCTTTTTAAAAAGATTTTATTTATTTATTTTAATGGTTTTCTTTTCTTTCTTTCTTTTTTTTCTTAAAGATTTTATTTATTTCTTTGACAGAGCAAGAGAGAGAGAAAGAGAGAGAGCACGAGCAGGGGGGAGCACCTAGCAGAGGGGGAAGCAGGCTCCGGGCTGAGCAGGGAGCTGGATGCGGGACTCGATCCCAGGACCCTGGGATCATGACCTGAGTCAAAGGCAGAGGCTCAGCCCACGGAGCCACCCAGGTGCGCATGCCATCTATCCATCCGTCCATCCATCTGTCTGTCTAAGAGAGAGCACACAGAAGTGCCCTTGTGGGGCAAGTGAGTGGCGGCGGGGGGGGGGGCAGCGGGGGAGAAGGAGAATCTGAAGCCAACCCCTTCTTCACTCAGCACTGAGCCCAATGGGGCCTCTATTTCAGGACCCCAAGATCCTGACCTGAGCCAAAGACTTAAGGGACTGTGACTGCGCCACCCAGATGCCCCCCACCCCCACTGCCATGGAGTCTCTTTGAAAAAGCTTTAGAATCTGAAAGGTGAAAAATGGTATCTCATTTTAATTCATATATTGAAGATTTTTAATATGGCTAACTAAAAAATAAGATATTTAACCAGCTAAGCATCCTCTTCTGAGGATTTTTTTTATAATCTTAATTTTTTTCCCCACTCCTGAGAATCTTAAATAATATCCTTTGTCCATTTATTTTCTGTTTGATTCATAGGAGCCACGGCAAAGATATTAGGCTTCTCTCTGCTATAAACGTTGTGAAGACATTTTTTTTTCTTTAAATGATTCATGGTTTGCCTTTTAATTTTAATCCTTTTTACACATCTGAACTTTTAATATTTTTATGTGGTAAAATCTACACTTTTTTTTTTTTCTGTAGTGTTCTTCTGATTTTAAGTTTGGAGAGTCCTCTCCCATTCAAAGCCAACTAAAGAATCACCCAAAATTTATTCTCAGTTTTTAATGTTTGGTTTACTTTGCTTCTGCTTTATTGTAGTTTTGCTTTAATATAGTTAACGAGTTACTCCGTCTGGAATTTATTTGTTAATCTGGTAAGGAGTGAAGTGCTAAGCTGATTTTTCCTCCCTAAATAGCTAACTAGTTATCCTAATACCGCGTATGGAAGGACGACTTTCCTCCACTCGTGAGTGAATCTGAAGATGGCGTCTGCTAGGACCGCACGGCCTCGAGGCTGCCTTCCAGCACTATCTCTTTTGGGTGGGGGGGAGGACACGGAAGTGAAGTGTGTCATCCACTTGGCTCCCAGTTGCTGGAGCCAAGAAATAGGATCAAGAAAAACAGTCACCTCCTTCAAGGACCCAGATAAACATAGTGAATTGTATTCAAATGCAAAACAATCACCCCCTTGTTCCTGCTCGGGGCGGGGGAGCTCCCGACTAGGGTGAGGCTGGGAGCTGCCGGCTCCAGGCAGGGTAAATATTAACCGGATGCTGAGTTCCAGGGAGGAAAAGGGGGATTTAATGATCAGTATCCAATTTTCCGTTGTAATACTGGTTGGTTTTAACACAATGTGACCTCAGCCAGCTTACTGAACACTGCAGCGTGCCAAGGTTTAATTACTTGTTGCAAAGTCAGGTAGAGAAGGATGAAGGGTGCACAGTGCTAGCGAGGGGACCAGAGCGCTTGGTTCCCGGGGGGGTCCCGGTGCCCGGCCCAACTCACCGAATGCTCCTCTGAGTCAGACGTCTGGGACGAGATGATGGGGTTAAAGCTGGTTGGGGACAAGGGGCCCAATTTTTTCCTCATGGCCCGGATCTGAAGCAGCGCCCGGAAGGCTACAAGAAGGGAACAGATCATCAGGCCATCCTGATAACAGGAGTCAGGATGAACGGGAACCCCGGGCAGATACCACAGTTCCCCCTCCCAGGGGCGGGCAGTTTGCAGACCCTCCCAGCGGGTCTCGGCCTAGGGCTCTGGGACTCACGCAATCGGCAGATGGGACAGTTGTTGGCTTGGTAGCGCAGGGTGTCGGCACACGTGTTACACAAGCAGAGGTGACGACAGGGCAGAATCAAGGTGTCCCGGACATCTGAGAGACACACCACACACTCAGCACTGTTATCGCTTACTTCATCCTCAGCCACCTGTCCCGGGAGATAGAAACGTAGCCAGTGACACAAAGACATTCGTGTCCTCTCTGTTCTTTGCAAGCAGCTTGCCTGAAGAGCGGAGACAAGGGGCGAGAACCATATCCTACATTTACTTTGGACTTTCGCATGTGCATTCGCATACTGGGTTTCCCTTATTCTGGGAGCTGCTTCTCTCAAGCTGTCCTAGGGGATCAGACTGTCGGGGCGGCGGTGTAAGGAGACCCCACAGGGAGGGGCGGGGGGGGGCATGCAGGAACACTGCAAGGGAGCCCGGTAATGGGCGGCCGGGGTTCTGCAGGGGAACTCATCCAAACCTGCCGAAGCTTTTCATTTCCAGAGCGATATAAGCATAAGCATCTGGAATGAGGAAGAAAATCCCCTCCTCGGACCAAACTGATTCCAGAGTTCAGCACACCGACTCCCTGGATCGGAGTTTCACCAAAGCGTTTCTCCCTCTGCCTCCCAGGAAAAGCACATTCAGAATTTGGGGTAGAACCTGCCTTAGAATCCTGTGTGTTGTACTTGTTTTCGATTCCGTAGATCTCCTGAAGGAGGTAGCTGACCCCATCTACCTGAAGAGCAAACAGCAAAGTTCAAGGGTAGGTTGACTGGACGGAGAGAAAGTGGGAACTCGTCCCTCAACCTTCGCTGGTAACCAGGGGCTACTGACTCACAATGAAAAAAATCAAAGGCCTAGACAAGTAAAGGGTGCTCTTATTTACTTATGTTTTCCCTCTGACAGGGAAACGAAAATCAAATGCTTAATCCACCCACCATTCTGCCCAAGAGGGAGCACAAAAGTTCACGAATGCAACACTAATTTGTGTACCGCAGCTCAAGGTCACAGACAGGAAAGCAGAGTTAAGAAGGGCAGAGACTAGCAAAAGGATGGAGCCTACGCATCAAAATTAAAGTGTTGGCTATGTAACAGACATGAAGTGCGGACATTTCAAAAATAAAGGGATGGGGGGGGGGCGTCTGGGTGGCGCAGTCAGGTAAGCACCTGATCAGAGAACTCTCAAGAGCTGGACACTTAACCAACTGAGCCACCCTGGTGCTCCGTAAAGAATGAATCTTTTTTTTTTTTTAAAGATTTTATTTATTTATTTGACAGACAGAGATCACAAGGAGGCAGAGAGGCAGGCAGAGAGAGAGGAGGAAGCAGGTTCCCTGCTGAGCAGAGAGCCCGATGCGGGGCTCGATCCCAGGACCCTGGGATCATGACCTGAGCTGAAGGCAGAAGCTTTAACCCACTGAGCCACCCAGGCGCCCCAAGAAATAAATCTTTAACAATTTTATTATTTTTATTATTAAAGAATGGAACAGAGAAAGAAAGAGGAGAAATGGGCAAGGGGAGGAGTGGGAGGAAAACATGAGGAGAGACAGAAAGACAGTAGGATCTTGAAGGGGAGACAACTGAGCCCCTGCACCTGCACAAGCCACCCCACCACCCGCATGGCCAAGGAGCCTTCTTGGCCCTAACCCTTAAAACCTCAACGTCAGGGGCACCTGGGTGGCTCAGTGGGTTAAGCCTCTGCCTTCAGCTCAGGTCATGGTCTCAGGGTCCTGGGATCGAGCCCCATATCAGACTCTCTGCTCAATGGGGAGCCTGTTTCCTCCTCTCTCTCTCTCTCTGCCTGCCTATCTCTCTGCCTAATTGTGATCTCTGTCAAATAAATAAATAAAATCTTTAAAAAAAGGAAAATAGACAAATCATTTACCTTCAGTGACCCTAGCCTTTCTAGGCATCCTGGAGAACAAGGCCTCCCCATGAGCCAACTCACCAAGGCTTGGCCTTCCTAGGCAGTATCCTGGGCTCAGGATCTGTTTTCTCCTCTGCCTTTCAAAACTTGTTTCAACTTACTGATCGATTAAATTGGAAAGGATATTATCAACAAATTTATGTTCAGGTGTTACTGACTGCTATTGACCTCATGAAGAGGGGAGAACACTTAACCCCCAAGAATGAACAATACAGAATTCAGACCCTTACCACCCACCTGCAGGGGGTCCTGCCAATGCCCCGGACCCCATTCTCCCCTCCTCACTGACTCTGCTTCCACTTGGGCAAAAGTGGGGAAAAATAAAGTGCTGGGACCCAGTGGGGGTTAGGAACAGACACACACATAACTTGCTGGTCATTCTGGGAAGGGGGCAGATGGCCAGTAAACTTGGGATTTAGAAAAGCAGTGGTGGGATGAATTAAGCCAAGGGCCCTAATTGGCTCTGAATTGGACCTTCAGCTTGGAATGTTTCTCACCCTGGCATTTTGAATAAAAGGAACTCTCCCGAAACCTAATGTCAAGAGACAAATCTTGTCCTTTCATTTCTTAAGTCCTTTGCTCAGATAACGGCCGCCTCAACACCCACAATTCTGGAACAATAAAGACGCCCCAAATCAGTATTCCTTTCAGGCCACCCAAGGAGTTTCTAACACACAAAAGTACTCCCTTTTTCACTTTTCTTTGATTAAAAAAAGGGGGGGGGGCGGTGGGAGAGAAAGAAGGGTGCTTAGCAAAAGAGAAAAAAAGAGAAAGAGTGATCAAAAGTGTGTGGGGACACCAAGGAGCCCTGGCTGTCCAGTACTTACCACTTGTTTCTGTTTGAGGGGCTTGACGCAGAAAGTTCCATCTGTGTGCTGGAATGAAAGAGGACCGTTATGACCCGAAGGAGGGCGAGAAGGCACAGGTGTTCTTGGTTGCTGCCCTCAAGTATACACGTGTGGGATTACAGACGCTTCCCTCACACCCGCAGGGCCTTCCAAGTATCCAGTGTGACCTTTCCATTTTAAGAAGAGGAAACCAAGGGCTCAGAGCTGCAGGCCACGTGGCGAGTTGGTAGCAGGGCTGGCACTAGACCCAGGGGCAGCCCCCGGTGTGAGGCTCCTTTGGCTTGACCACAGCCTCTGAGCCGGACCCATCCTGCTGCAACTCAGGCAGCAGCAAACAGGGCAGCCCGAGACCCCACACGAAAGCCAGTTAAACGTAATAAAGCGAGGTCCCGTAAAGTTACTCACCTTTTCGAAAGTGCCCAGCAGTACATGGCAATGGCCAAAATACTCTGAAAAATAAGTAAGTAAATAAAGGCACATGGATGAGGAAGAAAGCACAACAACACACCTCGTGGGCCTTCTACCTTCTACCTCCCCCGATTCCCTGTGCCCGGCGAACCGCTGCTCCGGGCTGTGAGAAGGGGCACATTCTGTAATCCATGCTGCTCTCGCCCGCCTGAGGACCCAGGGACCCAGGGACCGCCTGCCCGGGCCCCACGGAGAGGGCCTGTGGCTCGTGCACCACCAAAGGGCAGCGTGTACAGCGGAAGAAGATAAAGGGGCCCGTACCGTCCCCTTCATCCACCACGGCGTGGACCACTAAAGGGTAAACTTCTCGATCCAGATCAAAGCCAAGCTAAAGGGAAAGAAAAGGAAAGAAAAAAGGACTTAGCATGTTGAGATGACACAGTGTCCATCAGGGAGGGAGACGTCATCAAGAGGCATTAAGTCATCTGTGCTCTCGTTCCTCAACCTCGTGACCACCTGAGTCTGTCCCGTGGGAGGCCCCTGTCTCTTTCTAAAGCCTTGTGGCTATGACACCCTCTAACTTCGCAGGTTCCTTGCAGGTTCCTGGCTTTCTCCAAGTATCTGAGGTGAAGGGGCTCCTTTGAACAGAAAAGTTAAGGGCGTTGGGTCTATCTTAAGGGTGTGAAGGAGTCACAGGGCTGAAGGACAGTGTGGTCTCCGAGCATGGGGGACAGGGGACCGGCCGGCTGTAGTCTGGATGAGGCCCTAGGTCCCTGTTCCTGCGTCTCCGCCCAGGAGCCTGCTGCCTGGTCCCAGAGCCACTCACCTCCTCCTCTGCCCACTGGGAGGGGTCCACGGTGTGGGAGGGCAGGCAGAACTGCTGGCAGACCCCGCGCTTGTAGTGCACCGTCTCCGACTGCAGGCTGTTGTCTTTGGGGATGTAGCTGTTGAGCAAAGAGCGAAAGTCAGTATCTGGCCCAGACGGAGGGACCGGTTCCTCTGTCCCATGCATGCCGGGTCTCAACATCAACAGGCTCTAGGGACAGAAGAGGAGAGGACAGAAAATATTTCCTTCATTGTCTGTTTCCTTTGCTCCTGCTCGATCATGCCGCTAAACTTATCCATTCAACCCACCATCCCCCAAAAGGCAGCTTAATGGATGTTTAATAGCATCTTGATGACATAAAAGGTTCCGCTGCCCCTTGCCACGACACATGATGGCACAGTTTGAAGGGAAAAGGTGAAAAGGTGGAGGCTCTGGAAAAGAAAACCCAAATTCAGGAGCCAGATTTCACCTCGTGGTAGAAGAAGATTTTTTTCCATGGGCAAGTGGGGGACGTGGACCCTCGCCCGTCTGGGGAGGACGCGGCTCACCTGGTCTCTTGTTCTCACCTGGCAATCCCGTTCTGGAACTCTTCCATGGCTTGGTAGTAGATGGTGATGGCCACCCGGGCGTCCGTGTCGAAGGTGAACTCCACGTTGTAGTGGACCTTAGCCCCGCCGGCCTCTTCTCCAGCGGTCTTCACCTCCTCCGCACACCTGGGAGACCACAAAGACTCAGCACTTTGCCGAGAGCAAATCAGTATTTTTAAATACACACACACACAGACACAGACACACAGAGACACACACACAGACACGCACACATGTGTATTTAAACTTACTACATTATGAGCTTCTCTCCATGGTCATAAACTTAATGCCCACGTCTTCATTCTGAACAACGGCTGAGTTCCTCAAGACCACTACGGGGGGGCATTTTGGTAGTGCTACCGTGAACACTTGGGCATTGGCCAGACCCCCTTTTGTTTTGTTTTGTTTTGACTGTAATCAAAGTTTCTATTCACATAGTTTCCACAAGGCTTGTCATAAAAGCAGCAGGCCCCACCCGTCCCCTCCTCCTTGTCAGAGACCATCTCTACCTCTTCCAGCTGACCATTTTGGCATTCACTGTGTGTTCCTACAGAACATGCTTGTGTGATTCTTGACTTCAGTTTCAGGTGTTATCCGTGGACCTCCTACCACGGGAGCCAGGATTTCCTTCTCTTCCCTTAAGCGGCCCCATAGGAGTACGCCCCCTGCCCCCAAGTGTGTACTTCATGATTCCGGGAGCTCAGCACCTTTGTGTCTGCATTACTGGGTTTATATTAACATGATCAGCTTAGCCACAGAGTGGTCGCTGATTGTCTTTTCCTGCGCCAGTTTTTCTTGGAGTCTGGGCTCATTTCCTGCTTCAGTGGCTCAGTGTCCTGTGTCCTTTTCACTCACCCACACCCTAGTCCTCTGCTGGCTGGTTACATGTCTCTCTCCACGTTCAAAAGCACCAAGCGCTTCGTGCATTTTGTCTTCTCGAGATGCTCTCTGGACCCCAGGCGCTCTGAGCCTGCACACAGCCTCTCAGAACCAGTCTCCCCCATGACCCTGGGGAGGGCCCGCCACCTCTTTCCCACATCTCCTGCCTTCTTCCTCCCGGTACGCCTGCCCTGCGGCAGGGCTCCTCTTCCACTAGCCTCCTGGAAAAGGATGTGTTGGAAGGATCCACTCCTTGAGAGATTTTACTCTCCAGTCACACTGCATTGAAAGTCTGGTTGAATAAGGGGTTCTAGGGTATAAATAACTTCTAAAAAAGACATTTGGAGCATTGGCGCATTATCTTTCAGCTTCTGGCGTTGCTCCCAAGAGGATCCTGTTTTCCTCTGATGTCGGATCTCTGCCTTACCACCCACTGGGCTGGGCGCTCCAGGGGTCCCTGCCATTTGGAAACTCAGGCCCTCTGGTTTTGGGAAGTTTTCTTAACTTCTTCAGTCGTTGATGGTGATCTCCTTCCTTCTATATTCTCTCTTCCCTTTCCAGAACCATTAGTTGCATGTGGGACCTCTATTCTTTGTATCTTTCCTCTTTTCTGTATCTCAACCTTTTGGTCCCACTTTCTGGACTATTTCGACTTTTCCTCTTCTGTTTCATTGGCTTTTTCATTTCGGCTACTACGTTTTTAATTTCTGAGTCTTTTTTTTTTTTTTCCTGTTGGTTTGTTCTGCCCGTCTTTCATATTATAGGCATTCCTATGCATCTAAGAATCTTTGGTTGTCTGCTCCTATTTAAGACATTTAAAACCCCAGAGGCGCCTGGGGTGGGTCAGTTAGTTAAGCATCTGCCTTTGGCTTAGGTCACGACCCTGGGGTCTTGGGATAGAGCCCCACGTCAGGCTCCCTGATCAGCGGGGAGCCAACTTCTCCCTCTTCCTCTCCCGCTGCTTATGTTCTGTCAAATAAATAAATAAAATCTTAGCGACGCCTGGGTGGCTCAGTTGGTTAAGCAGCTGCCTTCGGCTCAGGTCATGATCCCAGCGTCCTGGGATCGAGTCCCACATCGGGCTCCTTGCTCAGCGGGGAGCCTGCTTCTCCCTCTGCCTCTGCCTGCCTCTCTGTCTGCCTGTGCTTGCTCTCTCCTCTCTCTCTCTCTGATAAATAAATAAAATCTTAAAAAAAAAAAAAAAAAGACCACTGATTGGAACTCTGAGTACATGGTGTGGTTTGGAGACCCTGGGCTTCCCCAGGGCCCGATCTGGGTCTTTGGAAGAATCTCCAAAGCCATTCTCTTTGGTCTTCCTGTCCGGGAGGGTCCTACTCCTCAGAGACAGTGTTCCTCTCTTTGGACAAGGGCCTAGGGGCAGAAGATGTGAGAGGGGCAGGCTGGAGGGTTCAACATCCAGGTTCCTAAATTCACTTAACCCCCATTTTTAGTGCTGAGCTCAACCTTAGCTCTGCCGGGGTCCCCTGAGTCCGCAGTCTGTGTTTTAACTTTTCCACTGAGAATCGGCTGCCGGCCTTGGGCCGGGGTGTGGGGAGGGAAGCTCTGGCTGTGCAGCATAAGGGAACGGATCTGACGGCCCCTTCAGCGGGCTTCCCACCAATCGTCTTCGTTTTCGCCTTCCACGTCGCGTCCAGAGCTCCTGGTACCGCCAGTTCCTGAGCCCTTGGGGGTAACAGTTAAGTGGGTGATTATCAGCTTTTCTGTCTGCTCACTCAGGATCCTCACCTCCGAGGCCTGCTAAGTTATTTAACACTTGCCTTTGTTCTCATCCCTACACCACACTGCTGGCGTTCCTTTCTCATCCCCCCAGTCCTTCTGGATTAATCCTTTTAAACAATGCTCTTACTGGCGGGTTTTGACTGGAAGCAAAAGATGTTCAATCATCCATCTTTCCCTGGAAGTCTGTGACTCAGAATCTACCCTATTCCCGTAATCTCGGAAAAAAAGAGCAAGAACACACTTCAGTCTAACGGTTATGGAATAGCAGGTGTTTTCTCTCCCATTATCTTTTGAACCTTGACAACAGCCATGAAAGGTGTCTCTACCGGTGGGAAGCCTGAAGCTGGAGGACGAGTGTGATCCCGGTGCTCGCGGGCAGCTGGGAAGAGCTGGGAAGCAGGCTGGTCTTCGGCTTCCAGGCAGGCGGGTTCAGCGAGGGCCTCCCAGCACGGCACTTGCTGGAGCCCCGGCCCTTGAGCCACAGCCACGTGTGAGGAGAGAGAAACAAGGTGCAGTCTGGCCTCGGGAGCCTCAATCCATTCTGCTGCCGCGGGGCCCCCCAAGGGAGGGCGAAGGGCCCCAGGGAGGGCGCAGCCCAGCTGCGGGCAGCTCCCCGGCAGAGCACCTCCCTCCACGGCTGCCTGGTCCCCAGGGCGGACTCCAGGGCTGGGGGAATAGTTGGGGAAGCAGTCAAAACTTCAGGGACAAATGAAATATAAAAATGAAGATCGAAGGACAGACAGTAAATTAGCGGTTGCTTAGGTCCGGAAGAGGGTTTCGGGGGACGTGTGGACTCACCCCCAGTGAGCTCAGGGTCTCTTCTGTTCTAAAATTCAACAGTAGTGATGATCGCACAACTCTGAATATACTAAAAACCACTGGACAGTACACTTCAAAGGGCGAATGGTACAGCATGTGAGTTATACCTTCATGAAGTTATATTAAAACAATTATCTGAGAGGAATAAACTTCCTAATACTAACAGGACTGACATCTTCCTTGTCCATTTAGAGAAATCTGGGACCTGTGATTTGCCCTTACCAAATCTGTCTTCCCAGGGCACCAGAGAGCGCCTCAGCAGACTGGCCTGCTACTCGGAGCAACAGGGTCAAAATTACACTGTCTTAGAAATGGCACAGAGAAGGCAAATGTTGACGAGAATTAATACCGATGACGATTTAACCAATCAGCACTACGAGTTCCTCAGAGGGAGGACACAGGAGATGACGAGTAAATGTAAGCAGGAAAACAAGGATTTTCTATTCCAACCTCAAATATCCCATTTTCCCCTAGGCTTGCTGAAGCAGCTGCAAAATTCAGTTTTTCCCTCAATAATTCTTTAAAAAAAAAAAAAAAATCGTAAAACAAGGACAATAAGGACTGCTTCCAGGAAAGGAACAAGTCCTCCACAAACACAGACGCCAAGTTCTGAGCAATCTGGATGCGGGGAGACCTAATCTCCGTGGACGGGGACTGCTCCGTCACTGCCGGGGGAGGGGTTCACGTTCCTAAGCCCTGCGGGGATCAGACTCTGCATCTGGCAGAAACTGCTTCCTAAGTCTCTGGGGGGAGTTGGCTGTGCTGCCCCTAGAACCTGGGTGAGCCCCCCCCCCCCCCCGCCGCCCCGGGGAACTTACTTTACGAGTCTCAGCGTGTCCTTCCGGATGTTGACCAGGCTTCTCAGAGTCTTCACGGGCTCTTGGGGAGGCGGGGCAGCGTAAGGAAACTGTCAGAAACAAAGTGGGAGGAGGCAGTGTGTTTAGAGAGATGGGTAACTGTCCCCCACTGGCACAAAGCTTCAGGGCTGACAAAGAACCGCCTTTCAAGGTGAGACAGGAAGGCACAACTCTCCTAATTAAGCGACGACACCAAGACCGACATGTTAAGTGAACTTGCTCAAGGTCATGGCCAGTGGGCGAACGGGGATTCGGTTTGGCGTCAAAAGGCCTAGGTTTATCTGCTTTTTCCACTGTAGGCAGCTTATTTGAGTCAGCATTCAAAATGTGGATAGCTAATAAAAACTCCTACTGAAGTTCCAAATACCAAAGGACACACTGTGGCCGAGTTAATCACAAAAGGCTTTTCCATCTGACCTGAGACAGCAGGGAGCCAGACCTGCAAGGT
Organism: Mustela nigripes; assembly: GCF_022355385.1. Lineage (NCBI taxonomy): Eukaryota > Metazoa > Chordata > Mammalia > Carnivora > Mustelidae > Mustela > Mustela nigripes. Next base: position 5,046,767 of record NC_081572.1, on the reverse strand, counting down.
TTTTTCCTTCTGTGAAGCCGCATGGTGTCTTCGGCATTTAGGAACTGCAAATAAAAGAGAACCCCATCCTGTGTACAGAGCCGAGGCTGCAAACAGTGAAGAACAAATTCCCCCCCCCCCCCGCCCCGCAGCTGGTTATATAAAGCAGAGTTCTTGAACATGGGAGCCAAGAGCTATTTTGGGGTCATCAAAGGTTTATGATTGTCTGTCATTTACCTTCCACTTTCACTCTTTCCCCATTGGGATGGGGAGTTGTGGATGATGAAATTGAGATACGGAGAGGGACACAGTACAAGACTTAAGTGGAGTTTGCTTTCAGACAATTAAGAATGATTTTTAAACGCTGTCAGTATTGTTCCAGTGTTATCTGGACAATAAACATTTTTTAAATTTTTTATTTTATTTTTATTTATTTATTTTAATATTTTATTTATTTATTTGACAGACAGAGATCACAAGTAGGTAGAGAGGCAGGTAGAGAGAGGGGGAAGCAGGCTCCCCACTGAGCAGAGAGCCCGATGTGGGACTCGATCCCAGGACCCCGAGACCATGATCTGAGCTGAAGGCAGAGGCTTAACCCACTGAGCCATCCAGGTGCCCTGGACAATAAACATTTTTTACACAAAATTCCGAGAAAACCCACTGGCCAGTCTTTGTAGCTTGGTGAAACTGTAGTATTCCTAGTTCTGTAGTATTCCTACCTCCTAGCGCTGGGATCAGAAATAGGACACCCACATGATCCCCTAACTGTACCTTCACAGATTTTTGCTGAATGCGGTTCTTTTTCTTGGGAAACATAATTTAACCTAAGGTACATCTGATTTTATGTGTTCAGTATGATTGTTGGTAATTCACTTGCATGAATGAGATGCTGAAGTAAACACATTTAGTCTCCGTTACGCGTGTTTAGGTCACCCACTTTGCGGGTATTATACAGCAATACTGACCTTATTCATTGATACACTACACGTATATTCTTTTAAAATATTAGGACTGTTCGTTTTTCTAATTACAAAGTAATACAAGTTCAAGCAGAAAGTTTGAAAAACACACAAAATATAAAATTGGCTACAATTTCACCACTTGGCAACACTAAGGTTGACTCTGTAGGATGTGTCTCTGCAGACAGGCGTCCAGCCTCGCATCCAGCCATCTACTCCCCTAACATCCTCTGTGTCTAGGCACAGTTTCAAACTGTGCCCACTGTTTTATTCTCGTTTTCACTTAGAAAGATGTGGTAAATGTTTCAAAAGTCTATAATCAGACAACATTATTACTGCATTGGAGAAAGGGACATTGTTTATTTAATCAGTTTCATAGTATTCAATGTTTTCCATTGGCTTTACACTTGTTTTCTTCTTTTTTTGCCGATACAGATGTTGTGGTGAGTGCCTTGTTCCTCCATTTCTGCGTGCTTGTTTGATTACTTCCTTAGGACAAATTCCTAGAAGTGGAATTACTGGATCAAAGAGAAAGCATATTTTTAAGACTTTAAAAAATATTTTGCCAAATTGTTCTCCAGAAAGCTGATTCCAGTGTTGCTCTCCCACTGGCAGCATATGAGGAGGCTTTTCTATAGGAAAGCTGCAATTTCTAGTTCAGATCCTATCTGTGACCCGTTTTCCCCACCCCCCACTTTCCTAGGCTGTCACACTAAAGGAATTTAAAACAATTTTAAAATAAGCTTAAGCAAAAAGTAATTAGGCAAGAAAATCCGACACAAATGCTAGTCTATTCTAAAGCCAAAATAAATGACTTTGGGATTAAAATTTTTTTCTGGAGTAGCAAAGTTAATCATACTCATTTACACAGGTACTTGGGAGTTACCCATAAATCCTACCTGAGTTTAAAAAAAAGAAAAGATGATTCTTCTTTCATTCTTTACCCTTCCCCGCCCCCCAAAAAAGAAAAACAAAAGGAAAGGGAAAAAGAAAGATGAGAGTTCTTCGTCTTCTACTTGGAGTAACCCTGGAGCTTCCATTCTCTGTCAGAAAGGTACTGGACCTTGAAGGTCTGGTCCTCTAGTCTCTGCACTAGTCTTTACCTAAAGCCTGTTCATCACTGAAAAGTGAAACAGAATTCTAGAAACTGCATGTAGATATCCTTCATGAGGCTGTTCAGTTCCTGTAGCCCAGAACAGTGTCTGAGAAATGGGAAGGCACTCCATAAGGCCATCTTGAGCTTGAGGCAAGAAGTCAGGATTGACCTTACACAAGGCCTGGCAGTCTTCCTCCACCCGTGGGCCTGGGGGTGGCATGTTTTGTACAAGATCGAAAAGGCCATTTCTTCCCCCTGACTGGCCTAGTTGTGTCGGAATACTTGTATCTGGGAGAAAAAACTCTGTTTGGTCCTTCCTTGTCACCACTCATTCTCTAACTTGGCGGATGCTTACTGAGTATCTATGACGTGCCAGGATCAGGCTGGGTTCTTTAGCTACGTACTTCTTCATCTTACTTTAACTGTGATAAAATACCCATAACATGTTCACCTTCAGCATGTTAAGCACACAGTTCTGCGGCCTGCTGTATTTACAAGTCATGCTACCATCACCACTCTCCACCTCCAGTTTCTTTTTAAAAAAAAATTTTTTTTTAAGATTTATTTATTTGACAGAGATCACAAGTAGGCAGAGAGGCAGGCAGAGAGAGTGGGGGAAGCAGGCTCCCTGCTGAGCAGAGAGCCCGATGCGGGGCTCGATCCCAGGACCCCGAGATCACAACCAGAGCCGAAGGCAGAGGCCCAACCCACTGAGCCACCCAGGCACCCCACAACCTTCAGATCAAATACATTCTTCTTTGGGGTGCCTGAGTGGCCCAGTTGGTGAAGCATCTGCCTTTGGATCAGGTCACAATTGCAGGGTCCTGGGATCGAGCCCCATGTCCAGCTCCCTGCTCAGCGAGGGAGTCTGCTTCTCCCTCTCCCTCTGCTCATGTGCACCCCCCTCTCTCAAATAAATAAATAAAATCTTTTTAAGAATAAAAATAAATTTAAGAAATACATTCTTATTTAATATGTTCAACACTAAGAGACATGTTTGCCGTGCACACCAGACTGACAGGTCCTCGAGGAGCTCGAAAATGGGTTGGTTGATTAGATAAACGAAGAATGTCAGGACTGACATCCTCATTTTTCAGACAAAAAAAACGATTCTAAAGATTTGTGTAATTACTGGAGATCCGGGGCTAACGAGTGGCAGCGTCAGGATTGGAACCCAGAACCGGGAATTGACTGCAAAGTCATGGCTTTCCACCATGGCAGCTGCCTCAGCTCATGCAGGGGACGCTGCTCTGATCCCGCGAGTTCTCCAGGAGCCTGAGCACAGTGCAGAGAGTCTGACACTTAAACACTCACTGCAAAAGATACCAAATCCTGTTCAGGTTCTGGAAGCCAGTCACAACTCCGGATTATATCCTTATGCTTAGCCAGCAGTTAAGACAAAAGCACACCTAATACCGTACTCCTTTCACATTTTAACTGGAGTATCTAAGGTCTTAGAGAAAAGCTTTCTTGGAGCACAGCAGGACAAAACCCTTTCGTTTGTAAGATCTAAGAGCACCGGCAGAAGACACGAACGTACGTTCAGGGTACACTGGTGCCAGAGAGCACTAACAGCAGCAGAAGCGGCCGTGGCTCACCTCCTGCCGAGCTGCTCAAAAGCGTGGCACTGATAGATATTTCTAGAACACAGTGGTTTCTCCGCGAAACTCTGTTTAAAGAACAAAGATGCGTACCCATCCATTCAACACCCGCACTTTGCCCTGAGTTCCGCGCCTCGGCTGGGATTCAGTGAGGGCGCAGGCCCCCTCTCTTGGTTCTGTCTGTAGGGCCCGGAGCTGCCATAGCTTGTATCTGGGCCATCACCCTCCCAGGACTGGCCTGCTGTGTCTGTACTGAAATTAGCCCAAGTCTCAGAATCATTTAAATCCTGAACACCTCAAGTCCAGGACAGGAGTATACTACAGGCTCAGCCAAATGCATTCCTTCAATGGGCCCCAGGGGACTGCCCATCCAGGTTCTGCCTGAACACTGAGCAAGTAAGTTCCTCTTAGGCCTTTTATCCCAGTGTTCATCCGTTTCCTGTTACACTTGCGTGACACTGGCCAAGTGCCACCTAGTGGCCAAATGAGGAACTGCACGTTGAGACTGAACGGAAGGTGAGAGGCTGAACGAGTGTGTGTGTGCACATGTATCAACCATGTAGCCTAGATTTAAAAAAAAAAAGAATTTATTTATTTATTTGTCAGAGGGAGAGAGAGAGAGAGAGAGAGTGAGCCGGGGGAGCATCAGGTAAAGGGACAGGGAGAAGCAAGCTTCCCATAGAGCAGAGAGCCTAATGCGGAGCCTGATCCCAAGACCCTGGCACCATGACCTGAGCCGAAGGCAGACACTTAACCTACTGAGCCACCCAGGTGCCCCGTCCTAGATTTTTTAAACCATTCTAATTTCAGATATTTTGTTAAACCACCCCAATAGATGCACTCAGATTTTGTTGTAGAAAATATGATCACAATGCCTATGAGGTTATAAAGTATCTTATTTTGGCTGTAAATTATTGGACAATTCCCAGTAGTCTATAAAAAGGACTACAGTCATTCAGAAAAATAACTAACTTCAATAAAAAGTTTTGTTTTTTTTTTAAAATAAAAACATAATTCAGGGCACCTGGGTGGCTCAGTCGGTTAAGGAACTGCCTTCGACTCAGGTTATGATCCCAAAGTCCTGGGATCGAGCCCCGCATCAGGCTCCCTGCTCCTTGAAGAGCCTTCATTCCCCCTCTCCCTCTGCCTGCCATTCTGCCTACTTGTACTCTCTCTCTGTCAAATAAGTAAATAAAATCTTTTTTTTAAAAAAAAAAACACATAATTTGCTAACATTTTCCATTGGCTTCAGGCAGGGTCATATACACATGGCAGCCCAGATATGGCCACTGGGGGCTCCTTCAGTTGGCTACTCTGTCCTTTGCGATGCCTCCATCATTTTGAGAGCACGTCCTTACTTTCTAGGGCCACAAGATATTCCAGGTTAATCTCATGTTTTTCTCCATACCTGGAACTGATCGTGTCTCCAAAGAGCCCGGGTTGTTTTTAGAGAAGTCTACTTCTTACCATTCTGTACTCACTAATCTTTCACTAATGAACACTTGATCTGTTTCTAGTTTTCACTATCATAAACAATGATGCCATGAACATTCCTTGAAAGGAATCTTAATAGGAAAAAAGGCCGAAAAATGGGGGGAGGGAAGGGTGGAGGAGAAAAACAAATTAAAATGCACTAATTCAGTTTTTATTTTGGAAAGAAAATGCTCCAAATGCCAAAACCCTGCTTTCAAAGAGAAAGGAGATCATTTTAGACAATCTATAATTAAAATAGAAAAGTACTCATTTTATATATTAGCAGATATGTAATATTTGTGCCAAAGAATCAAATAATAGTTACTATGGAAACCAACATCTGGGGTCGTATGAATAACTCATTTACAGCACTACATGAATGCTTTCTTTTATAGATTATAGGGCTTTTATATTTAAATTTCACTTCCTTTTCATTTGGTGTCTGCTTATTTTCTCAGTTTTCTCTACTTCCCCTCTTCTCAGATGTGTAGTGTGTCCAAGACTTACCAGTGGGTATTTTTAGACTGGTGATGCTTTAGAACATTTTCTTAAATCAGCGTCAGGGGAGAACAGTTTAGTCTTGGCTTGAACGCTGTGAAATGAATACAGATTTGCCTATTTAACCAGCTGCAGCCCTGAGACAGACTGTATTGTGCCTGCTGTAGACCAGAACGTCAAATGTGCTATATTTACAGCAGTAAAACCCCTTTTCACTGATTTCTCATCCAATCCTCGTGGGGAGTCAATCACCAGTGTAGAAAGACCAGTGATCACAAAGCTGACAACATGCAAGACACTCCTCTCACGTATATCAAAGATGGGAGGGAGACACTAAGAGGGTGTCACAAGATGACCTTAACACAAAGATGCTCGGCGTCCAGGTTTGGTTACCAAAGGAATCAATCCAAGAAGGCAGTCTATTTATAGTCTGTTAACTCCTCCGCAAGATCCCCTGGCAGGAAGCCCACAGGACCAATGTCATGGCGATGTGACATCACATCTAATGTTGACCTTTTCCAAAATATTTATACCCTATGATGAGATTATTCTTAATTAACCAATCCTCTCCAATCACCCTAATAGGTGATTAAAAAAAAAAAAGCATGAAAAATCCACTGCAGAGTAAAGCACCCACCATAAAATCACACAGATCTGGGTCAATGACCATTGCTGTGTACTGCTTTGGTGACAACTGAAACCTACTTGACTTTCAGTTCCCCACTGATAGAAAGCTCTCGCCAAGACACTCCGCCCTCCCCCCACAACAGGACCCAGATAAAGCCCAACCCACTCATTCTGTGCTTCTAAAATAAAAGTACCTTTCTGAAGATGAGCTGTTTTTAGATAGAAAGGATTTTGCTTGACACCAGAGAATTTTAAGGGAGGGGTTATAATTTTCCCCCTTCTAAAAGGGAAAATAGAAGTGCTTTTATTAAAGTGGCACAGTCATCTTTTCCCTCTGGCAAGTTGGTCAATAATGACTAATGGTCAGAGAAACGACTCCTTTCAGACAAGCACTCCATTCTGAACGCCTGACTTCCAGATTTCATCTGGTCGAAAGACTCATAACCTAGCTCACAAGTAAGAATCCACTTTTAAGTGAGAGATCTCTCTCAGAAAGAGAGTCTCTTTCTGAGACTAAAAATAGCCAGGTACAATGGATATATAAAGAATGTGCCCAGAGAGACAGGCACCGGTATTAGTCAAAATAGGTATTTTAAAACATAGCACACATATTTTTTTTTTCTGTCCCCAAAGAAGTGTATGAATGTCACCGAGTGTTAGTTTTCCAGTCATTTTTCAACAGGCCAATTACTAAGATGGGCAAGAGGAACAAAGGCTTCTTCATTCCTTATTTCAAAAACAAAAAACTGTAAGCTGGTCTTCAAGTTAAAGGGGTCCTTCTGTGCTCCCACTGAAATATACTGACTCTAACATGACATAAATAAGGTCTAAGATTAATTATAAGAGTTGTCAAGTCTCCTCTCATATTCCTGGAGAGAAAATACGCTCTGGCTTGAGAAAAAGGACAACAGTATGAAATGCAGAACTAGGTACGTTTACAAGCCAATCAATGACAGGTTCTCAGCCCTGGTGAGGCCTGGTGAGTTTGGCGAGGCTACCGATTTGCCGATACAGCCCTAGGAAGAAAGCGGTTACTCTGAGTCAGTAACCCTACTGAGTAACAATAAAATAAGTAATCCTTATTTTCTTCAGCTAACCTTGAGATTTGGAAACCCCATATAATGAGCATATAATAAAAACCTATGGCGTATGTCTGGGTAACTTTAATTTCTAAGTTATTAATATTATGATCCGGATTCTGCAGCTAATTTAACAAGGTGACATTTGCTCCACTCTGCCCTGCTAAACTTCTAGAAGTTTTGAGAGCTCTGTCTCTTCTTCAGCCAGCTTTAACAGCAGCAACTACCCAAGGTTATAGAACCCAACTGAACTACCTAACTTGGCTCGTACGAAAGCCTTAGCTCATTTAAGTGTTACATATAGTGAAATCTAGCAGCTAGAACTATAACCTTTATAGGCTGAATACAGAAGGTAAATCTCAGAGACAAAATGCACTCCAGCTCCAAGGTCGACTTTTGTCACTGGCTTCCCTCTCATTCTGTGTTCCAACCCATCCCTTCCTTGGCCTCCTACTTGAGATCTCCGCCTCTCTCCATGTCTGTCCCCTGTCCCTTCTCACTCCATGTCTGTCCCCTGTCCCCTCTCGGCCCATTCTTGCAAATCTCCACTCCTTCAGCTACATCCTTTAAAATCTCCAATTTTCCCTCTTCTCAGCAACTGTGTCTCTAGGGCTCTTCCTCTTTTTACTGATTTCCCCCGAGCTATCAAGACCCTGATCTTCTGATCGCCTTTCAGGGCCTGTCGGGGTGATTCCAGTTCATCCAGAATAAATAGGTGTCCTGGCATTAACCATAAGCTTTCTGAGACTAAAAATAGCCAAGTTCCACGTTTCAACATAGTACAAGACAAAAGATGGTACAATGGATAATAATTCCCCAAGAAGCAATATACAGTCACATCTCCTAACATCGCTAATCTGACTCCTAGGTTTGTAATTCTTGACCATTAATACAAAGATTCTTTAAGCATTAGTTAATAACCTGTTAAGAAAGCATAGCTCCCTAATTAAGTGGGAAGTCAAAAGTTCAGCAAGGATTTAGTGACTGGCTTCTAACAAATGAATTATGGAAAAGGAAAGATATATAGTGGGTAAACCTGACAGACACCACCTTGACCAAGTGATCAAGGTCACCATCAGCAGTACTGAGCCGGGCTATCAGAGCACTTACCACCTGGAGTAGCCCTGGGCGCCTGGGTGGCTCAGTGGGTTAAGCGGCTGCCTTCGGCTCAGGTTATGATCTCAGGGTCCTGGGATCGAGTTCCGCATCGGGCTCTCTGCTCAGCAGAAAGCCTGCTTCTCTCTCTCTCTCTCTCTCTGCCTGCCTCTCCATCTACTTGTGATCTCTCTCTGTCAAATAAATAAATAAATAAATAAATAAAATCTTTAAAAAAAAAAAAAATCTGTAGCCCTGGTGTGATCACGAGAAAACACCCAAAAACCCGAACCAAGGGAAGTCCTACAAAATAGCTAACCAGTACATCTCAGAATTGTCAAGGTCATGAAAAATAAGGAAAAACCAGGAAACTACCACAGATAAATGGAGATGGGACAGGAGGTGATGTGGAATCCTGGATTGGAAAGAGAGACATGAGTGGGAAAACTAGTGTGGTCCTAATGAAGTCTGTAGTAGTTGATTCCATACCCCTCCCCCCCCCCTTTTTTTTTTTTTTTGGTTTGGGTTTCTTTGTGAAAAGAAAGCTGAGTAAAGTCTGGAGTTTTTGAAAAAAAGTAGTAACGCACCCATGCTAATTTTTAGTTTGGCTGAACGGACCAGGGCTGTGTAAGAGGTTATTCAGCAAGAGAAATGCTAAGATGCGCTGGAAAGCAGAGGACCTCACAGTAGAAGGTGTAGGTCTTGGCTCTTGCACTACTGGTCATATAATTTCCGACAAATCACTCTACCTCAGTAAATCCCCACTTCCTTACCAGTAATATGTGCTTCCTATTTGTACCTCATAATTTGTGAGATTAAGGGCTCTATTAATCAAGGTCCAGTTAGAAAATAGAAACCACACCAGTTATTTTAACAGAATTTAAGATAACGCACTGGTTCAATGGACATTAGAGAACAAAAAACACACACACACACACACACAAGAAGGGGACCCTAAGCTGACAGAGAGTGACCTCAGGAAGCAGCTCCCTCCCCTCCAGGGTTGGGGAGAGGTGGAGGTTATCTGATCTCAGACACCAGATGAACCTGGGACTCGGAATTTCTCTTTTCCTTTTTAAGTATAGTTGATAGAAACTGAAGACGACACAGACCAATGGGAAGACAAATGTTCCACGCTCGTGGATTGGAAGAATTAACACTGTTACAATGTCCGTATTACCCAAAGCAATCTACCAATTTGGCACAGATCCTATTCGATTTCTGAGGGGGACCCTTCTGCTCCCACACCCTTCCAGCACCTCCCGTTGGCGGAGTCTGGCAGCACTGCGGGTCATGGGGAAATGGGACCCCTGGGCCCCAGCCCCAGCATCTGGGAAGGTTAGAGGCCGGCAGACAATGGCTTAGCTATTAATTATGAAATAACTTTGGAGACCATGACCTCTGCCCATGGGTTCTTATTATTATCATTACTTCTGTGAACGGCTCAGGCCACCCGTGCTCTGCTCTTTTCTTTAAACATATGTTAAGGTACCGGTTAGCTGAGGATATACATTCATGGTGTTTCCAGCATTTAAACTGTGAATAAACAGAAAAACGGCTAGGGACTACGTTCTCTTCTTGTATGATAGCAACCTTTATGCAAAGCTCATTAATCAGTGCTGCCTTCTAAAGACTGACTTCTGTGATGACTGAGGCTGCCATCTGACCTGATGGGCCCGGCAAGGCCATCTTACAGGTGGCAATAGGGTGCTTCTTGGGGACGCTAGTCTGAACATGTAGCAAACTGTTATTGGACTCAGGAATCTTTGACTTTTATAGAATTTGTAGAAGAGTTTCATTATAAATTAAGGCCACCATGCACCTCTTTAAAATCTTGAAAAAAACTAACCAAATTTTTCTTTGAAATGCAACAGCAGTAAGCATAGTTTCCCGTAAGGCGGCGTGTCCGACGACAACAGGAAACAGGGGTGAGAGTGTACCCTGAGCTCCAGTATGTTTCAAAGAAATTTCGAGGAAATTCCTACAACACAGATGCTTTAGTTTCACTGCCGAATACCACAGCAGATTTCTGTGTGCTGGTTTGTTAATAAACGGCACTAGCCAACAAACCACAAGTTCAAGTGTTGTAGAGGCACTTTCCAAGTCAGCAAACTTATGTCATAAAGTTCCTTTCTCAGAGCTTCTGTGAAACTGTACAACGTGTGTATCACGTCCTCCCCGTGTGTGCGCATGTGTTTGATCTTCCTGTGAGATTATAAACTTGAGGGGAAAAATTCATGTTGCACTTGTCTTCGTATCACCCAGAGTGATTAGACCAGAACATGGAGAAGACCGGAATAGGTATGAATACATCAGCGAGGTCTTCATAAGAGCATAGAAAGGGCCCATGATGGCTCTCGGGATCCTACCTGCCCCTCAGGCTAAGTGGCAGGCTAGCACCGAGAGTGTTCGCAGAGTAACTAGAAAATACACGCCGCCAAGTGTTTTTTAATAAACTTTAAAAAACTTAACTTTAACTAGGAGCTAAGAGTAGAGAATGGAAAAGAGACTATTTAATAAAGTGATGGCAACACCAGGAGCTAGAAGACCCCATTTCAGGCCTTGGTTCTTGCATTTACTGATCAGTGAGACCTCGGGGGAGTAATTTATCGTTTCTGGGTATCAGTCTCCTCATCTGTAGAATGGGAGTTACAGCCCTCGTCTATCTCCGAGGGTAATTAAAAATCAAATAAGAAATGTTTTAAGGTTCATACAGTGCTATGAAAATATTGGTGATCATCAGTGATCACTTGTGATTTTCATTAGTGATAACACTATCTTCTTTTTTTCAAAAAGATTTTATTTATTTATGAGAGAAAGAAAGAAAGAGAGAGATACGGTAGGGGGAGGGGCAGAGGGAGTGGGACAAACAGCCTCCATGCGGAGTGCAGAGCCCGATGTGTTAGGACCCTGAGATCATGACCTGAGCTGAAACCGAATCCCATGCTCAACGGACTGAGCCAACCAGGTGCCACAATAACACCATCTTCTTTAGAGAATTCTACCTGTAATACAGTTGCAAATGCAAGAAGACCTCAGATTTGAGCGGGCTCATGGCCAGACCCCCTGTAATAAAGTGAGTCAAATCAATGGGGCATGAAGGGAACAAATGCTGTTACAACTTGCTCAATGCAGGATTGCCATAAACGTTTAATTTGTAAAACAAAACAAAACAAAACAAAAAAACAAAAAAACCCCTCAATATCTGGGGTGCCTGGGTGGCTCAGTGGTGAAGCATCTGCCTTAAGCTCAGGTCATGATCCCGGGGTCCTGGGATTGAGTCCCGCATCCGGCTTCCTGGTCAGCCTGCTTCTCCCTCTCCCGCTCCCCCTGCTTGTGTTCCCTCTCTCGCTGTCGCCCTCTGTCAAATAAATAAATAAAATCTTAAAAAAGCAGAAAACAAAACTCAGCATCTGCGAACCGCAGTAAGATGAAGCCCCATGAAACAAGTATGCCTGTATTTAGAGAAATGAACGTATGAATCATACATTAGCAATTAGGTAAATCTCGCTTATCTGTGAATCCCAAAGCACCTGGAGGAAACAGCATTAGGATGTATCTCATTTTGTTGTGACCCAGGAGAGCTGCTGCAAATCTGCCACGTGCCCTACCGGAATTCAACCTCTCCAGGACAGCAGGCTCTTGGGGAGACATAGAAATTCCTACCACGGTGACTGGAAGGCTCTTTTGAGGTTCTCAGCTTATGACTGGAAGATATGGGAGAAGCAGTGGGAGATACTCTGTAGTGTGGAACAGGAGGTAAGCAAGGTTGCGGCCCTGGCGATCTAACAACCAGGACTTCTACGACATGACCCCGAACAACCCACGAGCCACTGAGGAAAACCAAGCACAGGACCGCACAACCAGCCTGTGTCCTGCAGGGAGACACGCGCACCTGCTGTTGGGGAACTGGGGTTACTGAAGGCGGCGGAGGGTTGCCCATGCATTGGTCAGGCTGCCCTGCACCCCACGAAGCACCCCTGTGCACCCCAGCTCTGCAACTCTCTCCGTGGTGCCTGCCCACGGGCAGGGGCTCCCTGAGCGACGCTGAGAGCAGGCCTTGGAGACAGCACTGGTACGTCTATCAACCACGATTCCTTTCTCTCTTTCTTTTTAAAGATTTTATTTTTATTATTTATTTGAAAGAGAGAAAATGGGAGTGGGGTGAGGGGCAGAGGGAGAAACAGACCCCCTGATGAGCAGGGAGACCAACACGGGGCTTGATCCTGGGTCGCCCTGGGATCATGATCTGAGCCAAAAGCAAATGCCTAACCGACTGAGCCACCCGCCCCCCCCCCCACTGCTCCATTTTTTTCTTCTTTTTTAAAGATTATTTATTTATTTATTTGACAGACAGAGATCACAAGTAGGCAGAGAGGCAGGCAGAGAGAGAGGAAGGGAAGCAGGCTCCCTGCTGAGCAGAAAACCCGACTCGGGGTTTAATCCCAGGACCCTGGGATCATGACCTGAGCCAAAGGCCGAGGCTTAACCCACTGAGCCACGTAGGCCCCCCGCTTTTTTAAAAGTCAGGTTTATTGGGGGCTCCTGGGTGGCTCGGTGGGTTATGCCTCTGCCTCTGGCTCAGGTCATGATCTCAGGGTCCTGGGATAGAGCCCCACGTTGGACTCTCAGCAGGGAACCTGCTTCCCCCTCTCTCTTCCTGTCTCTCTGCCTACTTGTGATCTCTGTCAAATAAATAAATAAAATCTTAAAAAAAAAAAGTCAGCTTTATTGAGATCTAATTTACATGAAAAGAAAATTCACCATTTTTAGTGTACAGGTCTTTGAATTCTGACAAACACATACAGCCATGTCATCACGATCATAATCAAGGGACAGAACACTTCCATCACCCCTAAACGTTGCTTCAGGTCCTTCTGTAGGCAGCCCCTCCCTGCACCCCAGTCCTGGCAACCACGGATCTGTTTCCTAGTCCTATACTTTTGCCCTTTCCAGATTGACAAGACACATTCTTCACAATGCTTACATAAAATACCCAAAGGCCTCTGTCAGCTCCCATACAACACTGTGTGCTCCGTTGCCACCCGAGCCTCTAGTGCATGTTAAGAGGGGAGAAGCCAGGCTCGAGGGTTTGAAGGGCAACAAAATTCACTGGGGCTTGGGATGCCAATACACCCTCTCCTGAAAGCAGGATACATCCGGGTGAGATGGGAGCAGCTCTTACAAGTCCCCAAACAGACCTCATTTTATTTTATTTTTTTTAATTTTTATTTTTTTAAATTTATTTTCAGCATAACAGTATCAGGCCTCATTTTAAATCGTCCCTGTGTAAACATCCTAGTTTCCTCTTCCATGATGGTACGGCACAGGACAGAACTTGATTTCCTTACAGGTTAGATGCGCTTCTGGTGTTAAAGGAAAACAGGAATTACAGTAGCTGGGGCTGAATATAGATGAATAAGAAAACTCTGTTAAAAGCTAAAAACTTGAAGTTTCAATAGGATGTTCTTCTTCCTGTCAGATCTGGCTTGACCTCACATTGAGTAATTCGAGTATCGCGAAATACTGGACTTTTACTGAATCCTGCAGGAAGCACTCAGAAGCTGTGCCGGGCTTCGGATAGGGTTCGGGTTCTCTATGTGACCTGAGAAAGCTGTTCACTAACACCACAATCACACTGTAATACATGAATATATCAGATCGCCACATTGTGCATCTGAAACTTACACAACGCTCTATGTCAATTATATCTCAATGAAAACACATAAGTTCAAAGAAAAAGAGACAGCGAAAGGCAAGCAGAGAGTGGGAAGAGACATTTGCAATATATTTATCTCAGAAAGAACTATTTTCTTAGTAGTTCCTTATAAAGAAAGAAAAAGCAGATAAACTAACAGAGAAACCAAACAAGCTAACAAAAAAGATTTGAACTAGGGCGCCTGGGTGGCTCAGTGCGTTAAGCCTCTGCCTTCAGCTCAGGTCATGGTCCCAGGGTCCTGGGATTGAGTTCTGCATCGGGCTCTCTGCTCAGCAGGGAGCCTGCTTCCCCCCTCCTCTCTCTCTGCCTGCTTCTCTGCCTACTTGTGATCTCTGTCTGTCAAATAAATAAATAAAATCTTAAAAAAAAAGAAGAAAAGAAGAAAAGATTTGAACTGGTGCTGCACAGAGCAGTAGTAAACATGTGTAAGCGTGCTCGACCTCATGAATCATTAGGAAAATAAGAATTAATCCTACACACTCACCAGGATGAAAAAGATGGAAAATAGTAGGGACTGGGGACTCTGAACCATGCTGGTTGGAGGGAAATTGGTGTAATCGCAGTGGAAAGCTGCTCAGCGGTCTTGACAACAGCATACTCCCAAACTGAGGCAAGGCCAGTCCCAGGCACACTTGGAAGATGCCCGCATACACGCGGCCCATGAGATCCATACACCAGGACGGTCTCAGCAGCACTATTCATCGTAGCTCCACACAGCAGCATGCTGAAGGCTACAAACCGTGTGGGTGAACCGTGGGATACCACACACACGTGGGATACCACACACGGAGCACTGCACGACACAAAGAAACAATGACTCTACCTAATGAGACCAGCAAATCTCACAAACGTTCCGAGTAAACGTTCCGAGTGAAAGGAACCAGATGTGAAAGGGCACATGTGTATGGTTCTGCTGACCTAACGATCAAATCAGGAGAGAAGACGGGATAGCGGTTACCCTGAGGGGTTGTGATAGGAAGGGGGATCTGGGGAGCTTATGGGGGTCAGGCCACATTCTAGTTCCTGATCTGGACACTGGTCATAGAGGTGTGTTTGCTTTGTGAAAAATCAAGTGTATATGTAGGATCTGTTACTTTTCAGTGTATCTGTTATACATCAAAAAGTATCACTTTTATCTTTTAAAAAAGATTTTTATTTATTTATTATTTGATAGGGAGACACAGCGTGAGAGGGAGCACAAGCAGGGGGAGTGGGGGATGGAGAAGCAGGCTCCCCACTGACCAGTGACCCTGATGTGGGGTTTGATCCCAGGACTCTGGGATTGTGACCTGCGTCAAAGGCAGATAGATGCTTAACAACTGAGCCACCCTGATGCCCCAAGTATTTTTTAAAAAGACTTATTTAATCTTTTAAATAAGATTTAAAAGATTAAATAAGGGGGGTGGGGGGGGGAAGGCTCCCTGCTGAGCAGAGAGCTTGATGTAGGGCTCGATCCCAGGACCCTGAGATCATGACCTGAGCCAAAGGCAGAGGCTTTAACCCACTGAGCCACCCAGGTACACACCCAAGTATCATTTTTAAAAAGGACAAGCCAGCCCTCTATAAATAGATCTAGAATGATCTCCTAAGATGTGCTACTCAATTAAAAAGCAAGGAGAGAAAACAAGCGAGAGCGGAAGTGAGGAGCCGGGCAGTGATGCTCTCACACCTGTCGCCCGCCCTCACTGCAATTATGAACCAGGAGCCTCCTAGTTCAGGAAAGTGGCCCTGATTTCTTGTTCATCATACCACCACGGGGCCGTCAGCGGCCAGGGAGACGTGGGCAAGGGCAGACAAAAGGCCAGGCCCCTTGCCTCCAGGCCGGGAGACTCTGCGGTACAAGCTGTACTCCGAAGCTCTCCCGAGGGACCAGGCTGAAGCGAGTTTCTGCCAAGACCACCTCGTTCGTTGTTCACTTTTGCTCCCCTGCCCCCATCTGGCTTCTGCTATCCCCATTCCCAGGAGAGCCTTCCTTCAACAAACAGCTCTCACAAAGATCTCCGTCTCAGGTTTGTTTCTGGAGAAGCCGGTATCTGCGGGTGGGATGTGGGTAGGTTACCCACCTGCCAGATGGCGGGGAGGACCCACCGCCCAGATGGTCCCTGGCGCGTCTCGGTGGTGGGACACGGGGCCGGGGATGCACAGGCTGGTTTACGGGGTCTGGTACAGGAAGTACAGGAGAAATGGAGACAGTAAAACTGTAGAAGTGGGCGGCTGTCATTAGGAGCCATCCATTCATCGAAAAGGGAAAAAGCCAGCCTCGGATACAGCAATCAACAATTTAAGGCCAACTATGACAGGCGGCCAGACTCCTGGGGCAATTTTCAAAGACAGTCATCTCTTACAGGCACGGGACCTCACTTTAAGGAGTGGCCACCCCAAAAAGAAGGCTGAGCTCTCAGCCCAGGTTAACAAAGTTGGGGCCCTGATAGGGAAAGAGTGGACTCTGGAGAAGGCTTGAGAACGGGATGCCTGTGTACATTCACTTGAGAACCACGAACCCCAGATTCCCTGGGCCTGCCACGTGGCCACTCCCTCTCCTGGGAAGACAGGGGAATCCCCTCTGAGGATGACACAAGGGTCTCAGACAAGTGCTTGACAAGACAGTGCCTGCCCTATAAAGGCGCTGCCCCACTTCCCGCCTGGCCACAGGCCATAATTACGGTCAAATCTTAGTATTACTCACCTGGGCCCTGCTAGGCCTGCTAAGAGAGGGGGAGTCATTACGCCAAAGGTATGCAGGTCCAGGCTAACACAGGCGCGGGTCAGAACAACACATGTGGGAGTGGTCTCAGGGTGCCGGCCAAGGGGTGTGGAGTATAAAGCCGGAGGAGGGAGAGCCTGCTGCTATGAGGACATATTCTCGTGACACAGAATTAACACCGTGGAAGGGCCCTGGGTCTAACATGGGCTGGGGAAGGTGGCCTCATGGGAGCTTAGAAAAGCAACGGACCACACTAACGGATTCCAGAATCTGGCACAGCAGTGGTTGGAAGGAAAGATCAAAAGGCTTAAAGAATAGGCATGGGAGGATGGGTCCGCCACACAGCATGGGAAAACCCACTAGCAGGCCACGTCCTTTCGGGGGCTCTGGAAGACAGTCCGGCCGCCAGCGCCCAGACTGCTGCTTATGCTGGTTGCCAACCTAAATCCTGCCTCACGTACCAGGGCCACGTCCTCATTCCCACGGCAACCTGAGTGAGACTTGCATCAAATCTCATGTGGCAGGAAGGCAGGCGAGGCCCCTCCATCTAGGCCTGGCTCCACAGCCCTCTGGATGGGAAGCTTTCATTAGAATCGTCTGGACCACACCGACCTCGTCTCGTTTAGCTGCCTCAGTGTCTTCCCTCCTCAGCCTTCCCTCCAACAGCCTCCAAGATGTTCTCATTTCCTGGCTGTTGGAGAAGTTCCTTAGTTCAGGGACTGCATTTTACCTGCCTTTGTGTCTCTGGTGTTTAACATTAGCCTGGAATATCAGAGGTGTTCGATAAAACAGTAAACGAGGGGCATCTGGGTGGCGCATCCCCTGGGCATCAGATCCTGATCTCAGGGTCGTGAGACTGAGTCCCACTTCGGGCTCCGTGGTCAGTGTGGAGTCTGCTTGGGATTCTCTCTCCTTCTGCCTCTGCCCCTTCTGCTCTCTCTCTCTCAAAATAAATCTTTTTTATTTTAAATGGTAAATGAAAGGGAAAGAGTGATTGAGTCAATCAATCAAGGGTTTGTGTCACGGGGAGGGGAAAAAGATCCCACACTGGGCACAGCCTGATGATTAGTACAGAAAACCTTAGCCAGCACAGACGCCGGATTAAAGGTAAGAACAGAAAACGATTTCCTCCTTCTCCTCCTCTACTTCCCTCTCCCTTTTATAATTCGTTCTCTTTTATAATCCAAACTGATTTTGAGATGCTTACGCAGAGACGGTAACCCACTGGAGGCCGACGGCTGCTAAAAACTCCTGTTCCTCCTCCGTCTCCAGCAGAGCTTCTTCTCCAGAGACTCTCTGTCCTCTCTGTCATTGTTTCGGGTCACATGGCAACCCCTTTCTATAGCTTTTCTTTTTAAGGTTTTATTTATTATTTTTAAAAGATTTTATTTATTTGACAGAGAGAGAGAGATCACAAGTAGGTAGAGAGGCAGGCAGAGAGAGAGGGGGAAGCAGGCTCCCTGCTGAGCAGAGAGCCCAATGCGATGCGGGGCTCGATCACAGGAGCCTGGGATCATGAGCTGAGCCGGAGGCAGAGGCTTAATCCACAGAGCCACCCAGGTGCCCCATTATTTAATTTATTTGAAAAGATTTTATTTATTTATTTGTCAGAGAGAGAGAGCACACACAACCAGGGAGCAGTGCAGGCAGAGGGAGAGCAAGAAGCAGGCTCCCTGCTGAGCACAGAGCCCGATGTAGGACTCGATCCTGTGTGGGATCTGGGATCATGACCTGAGCTGAAGGCAGACACTTAACCGACTGAGCTACCCAGTGGTCCCTATTTATTTATTTTAGAGAGAGGGAGAGGAAGAGAGAGAATCTCAGGTAGAGTCCATGCTCAGCATGGAGCCCGACACAGGGTTCGATCTCTTGACCCTGAGATCACCACCTGAGCTGAAATTAAGAGTCGGACGCTTAACCAACCGAGCCACCCAGGCGCCGCACTTTCTATAGATTCTTTCCATATAACCATACCCTGAAGTTTACACATCAGAGAGAAAACCTTGGTCCCTGTCTTACATCTCAAATTGAGGCAGTAGGTCTAATACGCAACACCCTGTTTCCCTAGCGAGAGAGCACAAGCGGGGGCGGGGGGGGGGGGGCAATGCAGCACATTTAGCGAAAGGAAGGAGCAAATTTAGTTGATGTTTTTGTATTAAAAAAAGAAATCAAAGCAGTAGTTTCAAACTATCTTCCCCAAGATACTTATTAACGACAAGAAGAAAGACGGTAACTCACCATGCAGAAACCCGTGGGGAATTCTATCTCCAAAAAGCTATTGTTTAACCAAGTGATACGGATGCAGTCAGGGTCGGGCACAGGGAGAACCTCCCAGGCACCCGCAATGCTCCGCTTCTTGATCTGGGCGGCCGGTACAGATTGTTTGTTTAGTTTCTTTAAACCGTAGATATATGGTTCATACACTCACACACAAATATTTCACAATTCTCAATGAAAAAATGAGAAGAAAAATAATAGAAAGTAAGTTAAAAGGAGTGGTTTAAAAAGAAAAAAAAAAAAGAAAAAGACCAGGGGGCGGGAACAGCCATATCAAAGGGTCTGACTTCTGCAGCCACCCTTCCTGAGGTCTTTGTCACTAGAGACGTCAGGGTCGCACCTGGCTGCACTCGGTGACGTGGCTTGCTGGCCTCCGTCACACTGCTGCCTGCCCAGGGCCACAGGACCCCGTTCCTTTGTTGATTCACCTACTACAGAAACCCAACTC
Organism: Mustela nigripes; assembly: GCF_022355385.1. Lineage (NCBI taxonomy): Eukaryota > Metazoa > Chordata > Mammalia > Carnivora > Mustelidae > Mustela > Mustela nigripes. The sequence goes on along the minus strand of NC_081572.1, from coordinate 5,027,209 downwards.
TGTAAAACAGAGGTGTCAGGTCAGAAAACTCCCAGAACAGAAGAGCAAAAATACCCTTTTCGAGCCAAGGAGCAAATTCTTGGACCCAACTACCTTCCAAAGTTGTCTTTTTACACTACAATTTATTTTCCAAAGGTATAGCTGACTTTGCACCGGCTGTCAAACAACAACAAAATATATTTATCTAACAACAACAAAAATATATATCTTTCCCGCTCTCCTTTAAAGGAACAAGCTTGGGGCGCTTGGGTGGCTCAGTGGGTTAAGCCTCTGCCTTCGGCTCAGGTCATGGTCTCAGGGTCCTTGGATCAAGCCCGGCATGCCTGCCTCTCTGTCTACTTGTGATCTCTGTCTGTTAAATAAATAAAAATAAAATATTAAAGGAACCAGCTTTTTTCTTGTTATCTCTGGAATCAAGAGCGAGTTGAGGGACGCCTGGGTGGCTCAGTGGGTTAAAGCCTGTCTTCAGCTCAGGTCATTATCTCAGGGTCCTGGGATGGAGTCCGCACGGGGGTGGGGGGGCAGGTCTCTGCTCAGCGGGGAGCCTGCTTCCCCCCTCCCCTCTCTCTGCCTGCCTCTCTGCCTACTTGCAATCTCTGTCAAATAAATAAAAATCTTTATAAATCTTTATATTTTTATTTATCTTTATAAGTAAAGATAAATAAATAAATAAAAATATTTATAAATTTTTAAAAAAGAGCGAGTTGAAATTAACTCTAGAGGGGTACATTCCCGGCCCCTTGGTAAACCATGTGACTCTTGATCTCAGGAGCCTGAGTTCAAACCCTGCGTTGGGTGTAGCGTTTACTAAACGAACAAACTCCATCTAGAATAAAATCTACCATTTGATTATATTCTCTTGGTATTTGGAAATATGACAATGTTATCTTCACATTGCAAAATAATGTTTGTTTACATATGCAATATTTATTCACTATGTGGCAGGAAGCAACCTTCCCTAAAGAAGGCATTTGAAATAATTTCTTCATCTTTATTAAGTATGAAAAGTACTATAAATGGAATAAGTTTTTGGCAAGAATATAAAAATGAATTAAATTTCAAAACTGAAGTCCTACAATGATTTCATTTATATAATTTTCTAAAACTGGTGAGTCAAGTCTCTGTAAGCTGAGCCCTTTTATTCCCATGTGTGCGGGGAGAGTGAGTTATTTTATTCTTTAAAATTTATTTGAGAGGGAGCGAAAGTAAGGGAGATCAGAGGGAGAGCGAGAAGCAGACTTGCCATCAAGCAGAGAACCTGATGTGGGACGCGATCCCAGGACCCTGGGATCATGACCTGAGTTGAAGGCAGATGCTTAAAGCACTGAACCACCCACGGGCCCCGAATCGAGTGTTTCTACACATAAATCATTGTGTATTGACACCAGTGGGATGAAGCTACCTGGCTCCAGACCTCACCATGCTTATTCTGATCTTTTTATTGTTCGCCACAAGCCCCCGACCCCACTCAGGAGGCCACACCCTTCCTGTCGTTACTGTAGTAAACAACAAGACTGTTAGTTTATGAATTTCACCAACTTTCCTACTCCATGTATTTTCCTAGAACTGCCTCCTCCCCTGCTCAGCAGTAGTCCCTTTTCCTATTTTTACAGAAAATTTAAATGTTTCTGTTTTAAAAATAACCATGTGTTCATTAGGAAAAATTCAAATTCAAATGCATATTTATATAGAAGAATACAAAGTCAGAGGAGTCAGTGCTTGCTGACGTACGCTGAGTTACCACTGAGACAGGCTAAAATGCGTCGTTCTCAAACGTATTTTATGTACCTACAAATATAAACCACAAACATACGTATATCGTGACACACTGTTGTTTTGATCAGAAATGGAGTCAGATCCCACATTATACATAACAACTTGCTTTTTTCAGCAAACCATGTGGTCCTGGACATATTTTCATCTCAGTGGGTACAAATCTACTTTATTTTTGGCTGAATTATCAGTTCTTAGGGTAGACACACTATAATTTATTTAACAATTCCTGCCTGATGTGAGCAAAGCCCACGTCTGGTGTCAAGAGGAAATCAGCGTTGTAGCAGAACATAAAGGAAAGGACTGTGTTGCTCCTGTATACGGAGATTCAGAGAAATGAAGTCACTTGAGCAAAAGGTCTGCATAACTAAAAATGTAAATACTGCCAAATTAAATGTCAAACACAGTTGTGGTATAATTTATAAAGGAAGGAAGAAAGAAGACAGCGTGCCAAAAGCAAATAACTCAACCTACAAGGCATGCCCACCCCCCACAGGAAAGAGGCATGTTCCTGCCTTGAGCTCTCCTATGTCCTCCTAAAAATTCGTATGTTGGAGGCCTAACCCGCAATGGGACTGTATTCAGAGATGAGGAGGTAATTTGGGTTAGATGAGGCCACAGTGGTGGGCCTCTCCAATGGGATTAGTGCCCTTACAAGGAGCCAAACAGGGAGAGTGCACTCTCTTTCCAGCATGGGAGGACCCAGTCAGAAGAAGACAGTCACTTGCAAGATGGCCCTCACCAGAACGAAACCTGCCAGCACCTTGATCTCGGCCTTCCCAGCTTCTAGAACTCTGACCAGTGAATACATGTTGTTTAGGCCCCGGTTTATGGTTTTGTTTTGTTTTTTTAAGATTTTATTTATTTATTTGACAGACAGAGATCACAAGTAGGCAGAGAGACAGGAAGAGAGAGAGGGGAAAGCAGACTCCCCGCTGAGCAGAGAGCCTGGATCCAGAGGGGCTGGATCCCAGGACCCCGGGATCATGACCTGAGCCAAAGGCAGAGGCTTAACCCATTGAGTCCCCCAGGCGCCCCAGTATCTTCTTGCTTAACTAAAACCAACCACTACCTAACTGGCCCCTCATCTCTTCTCTTTCCAATTCATTCTCTACGCCTTGAGGCACTTAATGTTCTGAAAGGTCAATCAAATCACAGTAGCTGTCATTAGAATCCTTAAAATGTATCTGCAAGGTAGGTATTTTTATAGATGGGGAAACTGAGGCTCACTCGTGGCCAAGACCTTAGCCAACACCATGAAGCTACTCAGAGGCAGAGCAACTCATGACTGTGACCTTCTTTACGGTCTTAACAAAGAAAGGCATAAACTTCTCAGTACAATTCCTCATGACCCTTCCCACGCGGGCCCAAGTGTCTTTCCAACCTCGCCTCCCGCAGCGCTGCTGGTGATCCAATCCGTACGGCCTCCTCACCATTCTGGAAGCCCAACAGGCACGTCTATGTCTTAGTTCTTCCTCACTTTGCTTGTTAATTCTGCCTTAGTGCTCTTCCACGTGGGAAAGCCTGCTCAGCCCGCCTAGTCCAGAGCCGCCTCTCAGGGCCAGTGCCCTGGGGAGAAGGCGGCTTCACTCCTCTCCGCTCTCAGAGCACTGTGGCCCCGTCTCTCCCATAGAACTTACCAGATCACAGGGGCAGTCACCTGCCGCATCCTACCATGAGCGCCTCAGGGCAGGGGCCAAGCTTTTTCCATCTTTGCAGTCCTGGTTGCTAGCGCAGTATTGGACTTGCAAATGCTTATCGAATAAATGAACGGTGCCATGACTGACATAAAGCTCTATGTGTGTAAAACTCTGCTTCACAGATGGATACACTGTCAGGTTCCTTTAAATAACTTGCTCTCGGGGCACCTGGGGAGCTCAGTCAACGAAATGCCGGCCTTCAGCTCAGGTCATGATCTCAAGGTCCTGGGATCGGGCCCCACATCGGGCTCCCGGCTCAGCAGCGAGTCTGCTTCTCCCTCTCCCTCTGTGGTATCTCTCGCTTTTGCTCTCTCTCAAATGAACAAAAAAATAATAATAAAGTACTTGTTCTCCCTGCACATATGGGAATAAAAGGACTCGAGTTACAGAGCCTTGATAGGGTATATCTCTATTAGGAGGAGATAACCCTAACCCTAACCCACCTGCGTGCACCTTGGCTCTGAAGGCCAGCTCGGCCGCCCTGGCTGCAGGGGCCATGACGAAGAAGCCGTCCCAGCAGCCCAGGGACAGAACACACAAGATGATGTGGAGCACTGGGGGCTCCACTAAAACTCCACTGCTTTCCTCAAACGTGAGAGGATATGTCTGAACTCAGGAAGAGTTAAGGTCCCACTTGATTCTCAGTTCACTGAGCCTCTAAATAACTTAGAGTTTCAGTAGTAATTGACCTTGACTACAGAAGATCCGGCTCAGGAAAGGAGCAGAATATCAGCACTGGCTCTTCACCACCCAGGAAAAGGAAGGGTGTTCTCTAGTTAACATTTTGTCACTGGGATGCACAAACACAGCAATCTCAGCTCCTCTACATGCAGGGATTGGAACAGAAAGACCTCCAGAAGCCCTGTTTGCTACTTAAGACACTTACTTAAAGGCCAGTGAATGTTCTCTCCACCCGAAACTGTCAGTAGCTGCGTGAATAACCGACCCGACGGGGTAGCAATGTGGCCGCTGTCGCTCTGTGCTCCTTTTCATCCAGCAATTCCAAGGCATTTTTTAAGCATTACATTCCTATAAAGTCAGAACTCTCCCCGTTTATACTGGGTAATTTGAGAGCCTTAGTGATAGATTTGCCAAGGCTGCAAAGTGTTTTATGGTAAGATGTAAACAAAACCTGAAATCTTGATCCCAGTCTCTCTTCAACCATCCTTTTTTTTTTTTTTAAGATTTTATTTTATTTTTTAAAGATTGTATTTATTTATCTGACAGAGAGAGACAGCGAGAGAGGGAGCACAAGCAGGAGGAGTGGAAGGCTTCCCACTGAGCAAGGAGCCCGATGCAGGACTCGATCCCAGGACCCCAGGATTGAGACCTGAGCCGAAGGCAGACGCCTAATGACTGAGCCCATTCAGGTGCCACAAAGATTTTACTTATTTGTCAGAGAGAGAAAGAGAGAGGGAGCACACAAGAAAGGGGAGTTGCAGGCAGAAAGAGAAGCAGGGTCCCCACTGAGCAGGGAGCCCAATGCAGGACTTGATCCTAGGACCCCCGGATCATGACCTGAGCTGAAGGCAGACGTTCAAGTGACTGAGCCACCCAGGCGCCCCGGCCACCCTTCCATGTATATGCACACTCTGGTTCTTTGTATCTGACACTTAGGACTTGACACTAAATTTGACTTTGAAGGGTTACAGTAAGCAGTAGATTAGCAGGCCTCTGGTACAAACTACAGGCCGAGTGATATGTCTGCAGGAGATACTTTTTAGTCCGATCATTCAGAAATGACCGGAAAGACCACAGGTCCCATAAGCCAGGGAATCTATGGTATCTGCTTGATGCCTTTATTTATTTATTTTTTAAGATTATTTATTTATTTATTTGACAGACAGAGATCACAAGTAGGCAGAGGCAGGCAGAGAGAGAGGAAGGGAAGCAGGCTCCCCGCTGAGCAGAGAGCTCGATTCGGGGCTTGATCCCAGGACTCTGGGATCATGACCTGAGCCGAAGGCAGAGGCTTTAACCCACTGAGCCACCCAGGTACCCTGCCTTTATTTTTTTTTTTTTTAAGATTTTATTTATTTATTTGATAGAGAGAGATCACAAGTAGGCGGAGAGGCAGGCGGGGTTGGGGGGAAGCAGGATCCCTGTTGGGCAGAGAGCCCGATGTGGGGCTCGATCCCAGGACCTAAGATCATGACCTGAGCTGAAGGCAGAGGCTTAATCCCCTGAGCCCGCCCAGCGCCCCTGCCTGATGCCTCTAAAAGGCTGTTCTTTTTCCTCTGCAACCAGATGCCTAGTCATTCCCCCCAGGGACATGTTTCTAGACAGTGGAAGTCACTTCCTCGGAACTCAAGCTACAAGTCCATCCTCAATCTCTGGGCCACCCCCCCCTCCCCCACCTAGGGGGTGACGTGCAGGAACAGCAAAACACAGAGGTCACAGCAGCGGATGGAATTACACACCACACGGCCGCTCTCTCTCGAGAGCTACTCCAAGAGAACACGTCCCTACCACTAGGTCTACTTTTAGATCTCTCTCCGCATCTCACAGTTTGTACCTGATGACCTACGAGGACAGGCTCAGCGACATGACGTGGGCGGAGTTCCTGAGCTCACCGGCCCTGATGAGCAGCAACACAGAGGGCTTCGGCTCTGAGGCTGGGCTGCTAGGTTCAAATCCCGATTCAAGCGCTCACAGGCTTACTGATCTGCGTCTACATTCCTCGTGCCCATGTTCCTCATCTGTCCAAGACGCACCTTCCTCAGCCGGGTGGAAGGACAAAATGAGACAACACAGACGACGGGCTTAGAACGACCAGGCCTGGCAAACCAGAAGTGTTCAGCAAACGTGCGCTGTTCCGGTCACAGAGTAACGTGCAGGGAAAGAAAAGGGAAGGTGCTGCGTTCGCTCTGTGTAGTAGAGTTCGAGCTGCCCATCTGAAGTGACTCTGATGTGATGTCTTTTGGAAACATGGGCTCAGTACAGCATCAAGCATATTTAATGACGACCGCAGAGAAACAACAAAAAGTCCAGTGTTGATGCTCCTCTGGGAAAAGTCTCAAGTGTAAGGTCAAGGCTGCTTTCCAGGGCTTCGGGAGGAGCTCACGGGTTCACAGAGACGTGTGAACCAGGCAAGTGATGGGAGCGGTGCCAGCAGGCAGAAACCTCCAAACGACCCCAGAGAAGCATTTACTTGTTTTTAAATAATCTCTATGGCCCCCAAATTTCAAAATTAAAAACAAAAAAGAACCTGTTCTGACACTAGCGGGAAGGAAATGGAAAGGGAGTAACGGAAGCAAACGGCAAGCAAGCCCTCATAGAAGGAAGGGCCGCTTTCCATGCACCAGCGGACTCCCGCCGAGGGAAGCAAAATCCTTAGCAGCTCTATGGAAAAAGAAAGATCCTTCTACTCTAATTGCTAAGGCAGAGTAACAAATCAAAGAGTGAACATTTGACGAGCATTAGTTGGCAGGACTAAACGTGAAGCAGAAAGGCTGTATATTGAAAGCACTCTTGGACGGTGAATGAGAGCAGGGGGTTGGTCACTCCGGATACAAAAGAAGAAAACAATGGAAACCAATCACCAAAAAATAAGATAAAATAAAATAAAATAAAAATATATATTTTTTTCCCTCCAGGTCACTTACTGCCTAAAAATCTTCAATATTCCCCACAGCCTATAGGACAGAGTCAAAACCTCTGCAGGTAACGGAGCGCCCCGCACCTACCTTTGCAATCCAGTCTGGCCATCAGGAAACGTGCACTCCTGCCAGCCTGGCTTCTTTATTTGTTCCAGGGACAACAAACCACGCTCACTTCAGCTTTGTACCCCCAGCGCCTATCACAGCACCTGGCACACAGCAGTTGCTGATCCAACAACAATGGGGAAGCTTTTAGGCCCACGCTCTGCGCCTTGCTCCTGGAAAGCCCCTTCCCCACCCCACTGGCAAAAACCCAAGCATCTCCTCAGCCTCGCTGTGCACCAGCACGAGCCACCCACAGCCGCGGCGGCCGTCCCGGCTCCCGCTCCCACGCCCCGCACCGCCCCGTCCCTCAGACCTCTGTTGCTCTGCAGACATCTCCTAAGTTCCGTCTGCCCCACACCCCGGAGCTTCCGGAGGAAGGCAGGATATGCTGAAGCACTGGAAGCAGTGGAAAGAGCATCGGTCCGGGGCCAGGCATGGCTGGATCTTTAACTTTGGGAAAACGTCACGTAAACACTTAGAACAGTGGCTGGGCCACAGCATGCACTTTGCAAACGCTAGTACGGCCATGACTCGTTTCTTGGAACCTCAGTTCTCCCTCTTATAAAATGAGGTTAATAATAAATCTTCAGGGGCGCCTAGCCAGAACACTTGGTAGAGCCTTCGGCTCTTCTTTTCTTCTTTTTTCAAGTTTTTCTTTAAATCCCGGTTAGGGGGCGCCTGGGTGGCTCAGTGGGTTAAAGTATCTACCTTCAGCTCAGGTCATGATCCCAGGGTCCTGGGATCAAGTCCCGCATAGGGCTCTCTGCTCAGTGGGGAGCCTGCTTCCCTTCCTCTCTCTCTGCCTGCCTCTCTGCCTACTTGGGATCTCTGTTTGTCAAATAAATAAACAAAATCTTTAAATAAATAAATAAATCCCGATTAGTTGGGGTGACTGGGTGGCTCGCTCAGTGGGTTAAGCCTCTGCCTTCGGCTCAGATCATGATCTCAGGGTCCTAGGATTGAGCCCCCGCATCAGGCTCTCTGCTCGGTGGGGAGCCTGCTTCCTCCTCTCTCTCTCTGCCTGCCTCTCTGCCTACTTGTGATCTCCCTCTCTGTCAAATAAATAAATAAAATCTTTTAAAAATAAATAAATAAAAATTTAAAGAAAGATCCCGGTTAGTTAACATACAGTGTAATGTTAGCTGTGGGCGGACGATTTTGTGACTCCACCACTTACAACGTCGCAAGTGCCATCCTTAATACCCGAGCACAAGACTCTTAACCTTGGGGTAGTGAGTTCAAGTCCCCCATGCTGGGCACAGAGCTTACTTTAAAAAAAAAAAACAAAGTAAAAAGAAAAAAGAATAATGATAAGTCCGTCAGGGGGTTCCTTGTGAAGATTAGGAATGCTGTCTGAAAAGTCTCAAGGACCTTCCTTGGCACACAGCGGCTACTCACGAATGGCCTCAGGGCAGCCATTCTTCCATTCTCCTGAAGCCTCATGCTGGGTGCAGAGAAGATGCTCTGTGTGAGTTTACGGAATGCATTGAATGAACAGAGACATGGTCTAATGTCAACTCAGATATCAAGGGAAAACTTTTCAGTCATTCATTCAACAAATCTTTAAGGGGTTGTCGGTAGATACAAGGCTTTGTTCTAGTGCTGGGATGCTATGGGAAAACCAGTTCCTGGCCTGTGCAATTTACATTCTAAAAGAGAAGACAGATAATAAGCGGGGTGGGGGGGGATTGAAATAAAAGCCTATACGGTGTTAAGTGCTATGGAGAAGGAGAAACTCAAGGGGAGGATGCCCTAGCAGAGCTGGGAGGGGTGCTGGTGCAGAGGGGGCATTTAGGAAGACTCTGCCACCCTTAGGAACCCATAGGCAGACTCCTGCCTCCTTTCTGTGGGTCAGTCTCTACTGAAAAGAGACCCACCACCAAAGGGGCTGTGGTCTGGCTCCCAGGGCCCCCCTCCACTCACACCAAGCCACAGACACTGCTGAGCCAGTGATTACAAACTTATTTTCACAAGACAAGGCCAGTGAAGCCCCATATGGAAGTAAAGAGGTTATAACCATACCGTCACTGGTCTGTTCCCCAGGAAGTTCAGATCACTGTTCTCTCCAAATAGGTAACCTTCGGGGTGCGTGGAGTCAAACTTCTCTCCTCCCATAATGAAATGGCTGGCAAAATAGCTTCCTAGACAGGGAGAGACAGAGACACCCAACAGAAACCAGTCAGACTAAATCAAGTAAAAAAACCAACTCCAAAAATGTTAACCCTTTCAACAGATAATTAACGTAACTGTTAACCCCAAGAGAACTGTCTCTGGATTTTGGACAGTGGCATGAGATAAGCCAAATCATAGCAGTGAGAACCCAAGATACCCAACACAAATAGATCAATTTTCCCTTTAACATCATTAATCGAGGGGTGCCTGGATGGCTCAGTGGGTTAAACCTCTGCATTCAGCTCGGGTCATGATCTCAGGGTCCTGGGATCAAGCCCCGCATCAGGCTCTCTGCTCAGTGGAGAACCTGCTTCCCCCTCTCTCTGCCTGCCTCTCTGCCTGCTTGTGATCTCTCTCTGTGTCAAATAAATAAATAAAATATAAAAACAAACAAACAAACAAAAACATCATTAATTGAATCCTTAGAATGATCTGTCTCTGACAACATCAGCCAAAGGTCCGGATGGCCCCACAATGCACATTAATGAACATATACATGTATTTTGTTCCTGATTTTCTCCCTTGAACTTGAAGTGGTTACTTTCTATCCTTTGTATATTCAGGAATCTTAACTACAGCTATCAGCTTGCACGCATCCGCGCGCGTGCACACACACACACATATTTCTTTGCCTAGATTTCCCTAAGCCAGCTGCTACCTAGACACAGAAGCCTTGGCACCTGCCTACCCGCACATATATACCTCTAGAACCCTCTCCAGTGAAGGTTCCTCCTTTTTCATTTTTGCTTCAAAATGATTGTTAACAGGAAAATACAAATGTAAATAATACTGCTATCCTTGGCTTTCCCTACCAGTCAGCACACAGATTGTGGCGTTTAACAGAACAATAGTTTAGCGCTATGAAAGGATGCACGCGCAGGCACACATGCGTGTACACACATACACACGTGCCCACACACACCCCTCGATCTCAGATTCACTAACTGCGAATGGCCAGGCTTTTGGGGATGTCAGTCATGGCGGGCGCTCTTTGCCCCACCTTGACTGGCCAGGAGGCCGGGATATTTTTAACATTACAATAACTACACGCGATCAGCAGTCACGGGTCAGACTCCCCATCTGCCTTGTCCAGACAGACGAGGAACTGTGCCAGGATATGACGGCACTGATAAGTCACCATGGGAGGCTTAGGCAACGCCACAGATTCCATCTGGGAATACTTTCCAACCCAGATGATTAAATGAATGCCTCTTAACCCGAATTTCTATCATTTAAGTACTCCCAGGAAGGTAAGCCATCGGAAGGGAAGGACTTACACGACGACATGCCTTCTCAAGGCTCGCCTCACCCCAATTCCCAGATTGAGACAAAGAACTTATAAAATAGCGAGAGGCGTCGCTGTCATCTGTCACACAGTGAGGGTATAGATACATTTTCTTTTTTTTCTTTTTTTTTTTTAATTTTATTTATTTATTTGACAGAGAGAAATCACAAGTAGATAGAGAGGCAGGCAGAGAGAGAGAGAGAGAGAGAGGGAAGCAGGCTCCCTGCTGAGCAGAGAGCCCGATGTGGGGCTCGATCCCAGGACCCTGAGATCATGACCTGAGCCGAAGGCAGCGGCTTAACCCACTGAGCCACCCAGGCGCCCTATAGATACATTTTCTAAACCAATTTCAACTTTTGAGGTTTATAGCAAACTAAAAACAATGAGAGTCTGCCTGTGAGGAAGGCACAGGAAGGAAGACAGAAGAAAATTCTTTTTTTTTTTTCTTTTTAAGATTTTATTTATTTTTGATGGAGAGAGAACAAGAGAGGGAACACAAGCAGGGGGAGTTGGAAAGAGAGAAGCAGACTCCCCGCTGAGCAGGAAGCCTGATGTGGGGCTCGATCCCAGGACCTTGGGATCATGACCTGAGCTGAAGGCAGACACTTAACTGAGCCTCGAGAGAAGAAAATTCCAACAGAAAAACTGAACCAAATATTCGTTTTGGGGTTTTCTTCACAAGGAGCTTTAGTCTAGAAACACTTATTACACAAAGCAAGCTAGATAAAATCACTCACCACAAAGTGAGGTCATTCTTTAATTAAACAACAAGTAGGAAAACATCCTTTCAGAGTAAGAGCAGCCAAAATCTATTGCGGAGGAACTCGTGAAAGTTACCCGCCCAAACTGAAAAATACAAACAGCAGCCATCTGCCGTGATCCGACAGTGAAATTCATCATTTAGGAAAGCTTAATTATCAATTATTTATGTCCAGCACTTGCAAACCCTATTTTCCAAGTGCATAATTTATAGAGGGGAAAGGTGCCCGGTTGCCTTAAGTAGAAGCAGCCATCTCAAATAATTTAAGTCCTTTACTGTTGAACCTTACCAACATATATTTTCTATACATTAGAGATTACATATTTATTATACATTAGCTGAAATTTTAAATGTTAAAGATTTTGGGGAGCCTGGCTGGCTCTATCGGTAGAGCGTGTGACTGCTGATTTCCAGGTCGTGAGTTCGAGCCCCACGTTGGGGATAGAAATTACTTAAACTAAAAAAATAAAATAAAATAAAAAGATTTTACATTGATGGATGGCTTACTCAAGTCATGAATAAAGAACAGAGAGAAGCAGGTTTAGTGCCTGGAGCTCTACGATTCAGCTCAGTATGGGACATGCTGAGTTTCTAGCACTTGTGAAGAGTCAGGTGAGGGATGAAGGGTCAGTGAAATCCAGATCCTCAACTTACAAGTGGTAGTGATTGATGTTAGCAAGAGGAGAGCACTAATGGCTTGGGAAGCATAGGGTTAAAGATAGTGTGCGGTCTACTAGAAAAGCCTCTTTTTTTTTTTTTCGTAATATTAAAAGAGAAGGAATTATCAAGAAAGTAGCGTAAAGCTAATTATAGTTTTGCCTTACATTAAAAATCAAGAATGCAAACACAAAAAGATTTAAAATTAGGATTGGGGTGCCTGGGTGGCTCAGTGGGTTAAGCCTCTGCCTTCAGCTCAGGTCATGATCCCAGGGTCCTGGGATTGAGCCCTGCATGGGGGGCTCTCTGCTCAGTGGGGAGCCTGCTTCCTCCCTCTCTTTCTGACTGCCTCTCTGCCTACTTGTGATCTCTGTCTGTCAAATAAATAAATAAAATCTTTATGAAAAGAAAAAAAATAAAATTAGGGTCAATATTTGAGAGATTAAAAAAAAGGACTTTTCATTTCAATAGCAGAGTCAGTGCAAAATTCCTTTAAAATAGATGATCTCCCTTGGTGCGCTTAAAATACAAATACAGGGGTCCTGGGTGGCTCAGTCGGTAAAGCATCTGCCTTCAGCTTATGCCATGATCCCACAGTCCTGGGATCAAGACCCACATTCGGCTCCCTGCTCTGTGGGGAGTCTGCTTCTCCTTCTCCCTCTGCCTGCCGCTCCCCGTTTGTACTCTCTGTCAAATAAATAAATAAATAATACAAATACAAATGCCTGATCAGTTAAAAGAAAAAATAAGCTTAAAGCAACCAAACGTTGGCTTGTTGCTTCTTTGGAAATGGACTCCTCTAATAACTTGTCCTAGTTAGACCACTGAGACAACAAATCCACCATCTGCAGCCTGCATGAAGCTTTCTGTCTATTTGTCCCAGCTGGTCTAAAGGCATGAACCAGTGTGGAGTCACGTAGAACTACTGGATCAGTAGACAATAACCCCTACCACACTAACAGTCCCTGAAAAAAAATGCCTTCTGGACAGCCTGTGCACATTTTTACTTCTTAGTGTGAACTATGCTCTAAAATCAGAAATGCAGGATGCCTGGGTGGTTGAGTGGGTTGAGCCTCTGCCTTCAGCTTGGGTTGTGATCTCAGGGTCCTGGGATCCACCTTGCATCTGGCTCTCTGCTCAGCAGGGAGCCTGTTCCCCAACCCCCCCCCCCCCGCCTTTCTGCCTACTTGTGATCTCTCTCAGTAAAATCTTTAAAAAAAAGTAAAATAAAATCAGAAATGGTAGGAGAAAAGAGCTATACTACAATACTCTGCCTATTTGCTAATAGGGACCTATATGACTAATGGATAAACGGCAAGTTTTTCATGATCAGGCAGCTATAATTTCTTATTTATTTATTTTTTGAGAGGGGGAGGGAGGGGCCGAGGGAGAGGGAGAGAGAGAATCTTAAGTAGCTTCCACACCTAGCGTGGAGCCCAATGCAGAGCTCAGTCTCATGACCCTGAGATCATGACCTGAGGCAAAATCAAGAGCCGAATGCTTAACAGACTGAACCACCCAGGCGCCCCAAGTTAGCTCTAAATTCTTAACCAAAATTCATATTCGATTTCCTTGTGGGATTTAAGAGGACACATCTCGTGGTAATCATTTTACAAGACAGACATGTATCATCACATTGTACACCCTAAACTTACACAATGTCCTATGTCAAGTGTATCTCAGGAAAATAGAAAAAAAAAGAAAACGCATCATATACAGACCCCCAAATTATATTTAAAACATTAGGTATGAGTGGGAGGGAGAAGAGGGAATTAGTGTTTAATGGGTATAGAGTTTCTGTTTTATAAGAAGAAAAAATTCTGCAGATCTTAACACTCCTGAACCGCATGCTTAAAAATGGTAAGAAAATAGATTTGATGTTACACATTTTTCTTTTCTCCTTTTTAAAAAAATATTGTATTTATTTATTTCTCAGAAAGAGAGAGAGAGAGAGCACAAGTAGGCAGAGTAGCAGGCAGAGGCAGAGAGAGAAGCAGGCTCCCCACTGAGCAAGGAGCCCAATGCAGGGACTTGATCCCAGGACCCTGGGATCATGACCCGAGCCAAAGGCAGTGGCTCAATCGACTGAGCCACCCAGGCATCCCTAATGTTACATATTTTTCACTAACATAAAAAGAAATAAAGAAAAGAAACATAAGCTTTGGTCCAGAATGTCCAACACTAATCCAAGTTCAGTATTAAAGGAAAAAAGTTTTAGAGAAAAAAAGGCATCCAGGCAAAAAGTGAAATTATTTATAAGGGAAGAAAATTACACTAGTGCTGCTCCTCCAGATCAGGGCTGTCCCATAAAAATATAACATGAGCCAAAAATGCAAGCCCCATACATAATTTTAAATTATCTGGTAGTCACATTAAAAAAAGCAAAATTGGGGCACCTGGGTGGCTCAGTGGGTTAAAGCCTCTGCCTTCGGCTCAGGTCATGATTCCACGGTCCTGGAATCGAGCCCCGCATCCAGCTCTCTGCTCAGCGGTGAGCCAGCTTCCTCCTCTCTCTCTGCCTGCCTCTCTGCCTACTTGTGATCTCTGTCTGTCAAATAAATAAATAAAATCTTTAAAAATATTATTAAGAAGCTATTTACATTCTTTTTATTTTTTTAAAGCATGGAGTCTTCAAAAGCTATGCGTGTTTTCCACTGTTCAAAGCCCATCTCACTTTGGACTCGCCACATTTTAAGTGACATAGGTCCGCATGAGGCCAGAGGCTACCTCAGTAGAAAGCATAGCTCCAGACACTACTCCTCACCCACTGATTTAATCTTAGTCACGTAGCAATACTTTCTGGCTCTACAGAAACATCAGAGCAACTGCAAAGGATCTTGTATTGAAGGAACTCTACCCTGTCGAGGACAGCTTTTGAACCAAGAATTTAAATCAATACATTGACTTCAACTGCCCACAATGAAAAATATACCTATCTGGTCTTCATCATGTGAACAACAGCAAAAAATCTCAGAATTCACTATCTTGGGGTGCCTGGCTGGCTCAGTTGGCCAAACATGAGACTCTGGATCTCGGGGTTGCGGGTTCAAGCCTTGTGCTGGGTGTAGAGATTACCTGAAATCTTAAAAAAAAAAAATTTCACTGTCTTAAATAATTTACCCAGTGAATGTAAGCTATTAGGGCATATTCCTAACATCACAGTGAAATTAAATATTGCTCAGGCAAGGGATGCCTGGGTGGCTCAGTGGGTTAGGCCTCTGCCTTCAACTCGGGTCATGATCTCGGGGTCCTGGGATCGAGTCCCGCCTTGGGCTCTCTGCTCAGCGGGGAGTCCACTCCCCCCCCCCCCCTGCCTGCCTCTCTACCTACTTGTGATCTCACGTGCTCTCTCTGGCAAATAAATAAATTTTTAAAAAATCTTAAAAAATATATTGTTCAGTCGATCCCATAATTTACATCTGGCCCAATGAGATACTCTGACATTTGCCACCAAACTTCTATGAACTATAACATCACACAATAAAGGACAATTAAACCCATTTCCCATTTTTCTACAACTCTGTACTCCTTTTACAAGATATATATATTTCAAATCATCACCTTATACACCTTAAACTTTATTGGTACTCTACATGTTAACAAAAATTCTAATTAAAGAAAAAAACTTCTCTTTCCAAATCTGTGACATTACGTAAGTGTATCTGCCTGTAGAAATAGGCTTAGGGGAAAAAAAAAACTGCCCAAGGCTCTAAGTAATAACAATTTATTTACTGTCATGGCACAACTGCAAATCAAAGATTTTAGAATTTTAAAGTCATGTAAACTTTATGTTTTATAAAACGAAAACAAAAATGTTGAGTTAACAAAAAATTTTGACAATTTGTGTGGATTAAATGATAAAGTAAAATGTATTTGGGATTTTAGCCACTATCTTATGCTAAGTGGGAATTTTTATTGCAAGATCTATAAGCAATCTTCCCTTCTTTTGTTTAAATTCAATTAATTAACATGCAGTGTATTATTAGTTTCAGAGGTAGAGTTAAGTGATTCAATCGTATGTAACCCCCAGAGCTCATTACATCACTTGTCCTCCCTAATGCCATCACTCAGTTACCTTATGCCCCACCGCACCCCCTCCAGCAACCCTCAGTTTATTTCCTGTGGTTAAGAGTCTCTTATGGTTTCTCTCCCTGTCTGATAACGTCTTTTATTTTTCCCTCCCTTTTTCTACATTCCTGTTTTCTTAAATTCCACATATAAGTGAAATCTTATAACTGTCTTTCTCTGATTGACTTATTTCACTTAGCATAATACCCTCTAGTTCTATCCACGTTTTTGCAAAGGCAGGATTTCATTTTTTGATGGCTCTGTAATATTCCATTATATACACAGACCGCATCTTCTTTATCACTCATTGGTCGGTGAACAGCTGGGCACTTAGGCTATTGTGGGCATTGCTGCTATAAACACTGGGGTACAGATGCCCTTTTGGATCACTGCATTTAGATCTTTTTTTTTTTTTTTTAAGATTTTATTTATTTATCAGAGAGAGAGAGGGGGAGAGAGCAAGCACAGGCAGACAGAATGGCAGGCAGAGGCAGAGGGAGAAGCAGGCTCCCTGCCGAGCAAGGAGCCCGATGTGGGACTCGATCCCAGGACGCTGGAATCATGACCTGAGCCGTAAAGGCAGCTGCTTAACCAACTGAGCCACCCAGGCGTCCCACTGCATTTGTATCTTTGGGGTAAATACCCAGTAGTGCGATTGCTGGGTTGTAGGGTAGCTCTATTTTCAACTTTTTGAGGAACCTCCATACTGTTTTCCAGAGTGGCTGCACCAACTTGCATTCCCACCAACAGTGTAGGAGGGTTCCCCTTTCTCCACATCCTTGCCAGCATCTGTCATTTCCAGACTTGTTCATTTTAGCCATTCTGACCGGTGTGAGGTGGTATCTCATTGTGGTTTTGATGTGTATTTCCCTGATGCCGAGCGATGTGGAGCACTTTTTCATGTGTCTGTTGGCCATCTGGATGTCTTCTTTGCAGAAGTGTCTGTTCATATCTTCTGCCCATTTCTTGACCAAACTATTTGCTCTTTGGGTGTTGAGTGCAGTTAGTTCTTTACAGATTTTAGATATTAGCCCTTTATCTGATAAGACATTTGCAAATATCTTCTCCCATTCTGTAGGCTGGCTTTTGGTTTTGTCGACCATTTTCTTTGCTGTGTAAAAGCTTTTTATCTTGATGAAGTCCCAATAGCTCATTATTGCCTTTGCTTCCCTTGCTTTTGGAGACATGTCCAGCCAGAAGTTGTGCAGCCAAGGTCACAGAGGGTGCTGCCTGTGTTCTCTAGGATTTTGACAGACTCTTGTCTGACATTTAGTTCTTTCATTCATTTTGAGTCTATTTTTATGTATAAGTAAATGGTCCAGTTTCATTCTTCTACATGTGGCTGTCCAATTTTCCCAACACCATTTGTTGAAGAGACTTTTTTCCATTGGATATTCTTTCTGCTTTGTCAAAGGTTAAGTGAGCACAGAGTTGAAAGTCCATTTCTGGGTTCTCTATTCTGTTCCCCTGATCTATGTTTCTGTGCCAGTACCAGGCTGTCTTGATGATGACAGTTTTGTAATAGCGCTGGGAGTCCGAAATTGTGATGCCACCAGCTTTGGTTTTCTTATTCAACTTTCCTTTAGCTATTCAGTATCTTTTCTGGTTCCAAATAAGTTTTAGGATTATTTGTTCCAGCTCTGTGAGAAATGTTGATGGTATTTTGATAGGGAAGCAATATTCCCTTCTCTTTGTGTTTTTCTTGATGTCACAGTAAAGCAAAAAAAAAAAAAAAAAAAAAAAAAAAAATCCTGCTTATAAGTGAAAAATGTTAATCCTCAACTATTTGCTTTTTAACTAATGGAGCTATATACTCGATTACTGCAGAAAATGGAATTGTATTTAAAAACAATTTCATTCAACATTAAAATATGAGAAAACTGGCTATGGGAATCCTATTAGGTTTTCATATATTTGAAAAATCTTCACCTGGGGGTGAAGCCTGGAAGCCTGGGTGGCTCAGTAGGTTAAGTGCCTGCCTTCAGCTCAGGCCATGATCCCAGGTCCTGGGATCAAGTCCCTCATCAACCTCCCTGCTCGGTGGGGGGGTCTGCTTCTCCCCCTGCTCTTCCCCTACTTGTGCTCTTTCTCTCTAATAAATAAAGAAAATCTTTTTAGAAATTACACAAGTAAAACATGGCTTTTGGAAAAAATAAAAATGCATAGAAGTATGTAATTTAAAAAGTGGGATAAATAACTCTACTTTTAACAACTGCTTTGTGGTCTTCCAGATTTTCCTACACATATATAAACACATTCGGGTTTTCTGTTTTATTTTCTTTTTTAACTTAATTGGTATATTACACATATTGATCTGTAAGTTACTTTTTTTTCTGCCTAATGTACTGTAGGCATCCTTCCATGTCTGCACTTACGGATCGAACTCATTATTCCTAATGACTACATAACAGTAACTCACATTGAGGACTTACTCTGTACCAGCACTGTACTATAACGTATCATATAGGATATTCCTCACAACAACCTTATCAGGTGGGTGATACAAATTTTTTTTTATTTTACAGAACTAATGATAAATGTACAGAGAAAGTAAGTAATTTATCCAAGGTCACACAGGTAGTTAAGAGGCAATGTCAGGGGGTGCCTGGATGGCTCAGTTGTTAAGCGTCTGCCTTCAGCTCAGGTCATGATCCCTGGGGTCCTGGGATCGAGCCCTGCACTGGGCTCCCTGCTCAGGGGGAGCCTGCTTCTCCCTCTCCCACTCCTTGCGTTCCCTCTCTCGCTGAGTCTCTCTCTGTCAGATGAATAAAATCTTTTTTTTAATTTAAAGATTTTATTTATTTATTTGACAGACAGATCACAAGCAGGCAGAGAGAGAGAGAGAAAAGGAAGCAGGCTCCCTGCTGAACAGAGAGCCCGATTTGGGGCTCGATCCCAGAACCCTGAGATCATGATCTGAGCTGAAGGCAGAGGCTTTAACCCACTGAGCCACCCAGGCGCCCCAGATAAATAAAATCTTTTTTTTTTTTTTAAAGATTTATTTATTTGTCAGAGAGAGAGCGAGCGAGAGCGAGCACAGGCAGACACAGTGGAAGGCAGAGTCAGAGGGAGAAGCAGGCTCCCTGCGGAGCAAGGAGCCCAATGTGGGACTCGATCCCAGGACGCTGGGATCATGACCTGAGCCGAAGGCAGCTGCTTAACCAACTGAGCCACCCAGGCGTCCCAATAAATAAAATCTTTTAAAAGGGGGGGGCAGTGTCAGGTCCCCAATCCAGCTATTTTTATTACAAAACGCCTATGTATATTCTTACCCATTACACTATATTCCCACTGAGTGCCCAGATTTAATCACTCTGTTCCCTACTGAGGAACACTTCCTACTCTCTCGTTTACATTGCTCGCTTGCTCTTTTCCCTCCCGAGTGATATTATTATTGCTATCTGATTGTTTTTACATCTGGAATTTGTGCTTATGGACTGTGTGGGATAAGGCGTCAATCATTTTTTTCCAAATAGGAAACTTTACTAACACCATTTATTGAATGTTCCATTTCCCCCACTAAGTTGAAAATATATTTTCATCATGCTATATACATCCCTAGCTCTGGACTCTAGTCTATTCTGAATGAGCACAGTGAAGTGGGTTTGCATGAGAACCATATAGTTTTAACAACTGTAGCTTTCCGGTATTTGAAACAAAATACACTACACATCAACAGACCCAAACCTTCAACAGATCCAAACCTTCCCCCCATTCTCAAGGTCCCAACCCTGACCCTTCTACCTGTCTTCCTTCTACTTTGTGACATTCCCTCAAAACCCTTCAACATTACATGTTGAAATATTTAAGTTTGAACAGCTTGCATCTTCCCCATAGCTTCATCGATACTGTCTCCTGGTCTCAAGAAGGCAGTCCTTTCCCCGTCCCAAAGCTCACTTTTCCGCTGGAGTTCCCATCCCCAACTCCCTCGACCTCCTTGAGACCTGAGACCCCATCAACAACCTCCCTCCCTCTCTGTGTTTCTATCCCTCTTTCCACTTGGCTTTTACCTAACTCCCACTGTAAGCATATTCTGGTCTTCCTGACTTAAAAAACAAATACAAAAAGAGCTCCATGTGCCACGCCTTAAAATCCGCCCACTGGCCCCCATGTGCCATTCCTGTCTGCTCCCACCCACCTCCAAGGACCCCTCAAGCCTTTATAGAGCTTTCCACCACTCTGCTGAAACTCTTCCCTGGAACACCCAGCAGGCCAAGTGTATTCTCACGCTTCACTCCCTTTATGAATGCTCAGATTTCCACGCTCATTTCTGGACTCTTTTCCCTTGACTTCCAAAATCCTCATGGTTCTGAGACTTTTCCTACCTACCACTCGTTTCGTGCTTCTGTGCAGCTCACAAACATGGATGTGTCCTCAAGAGCGCAGGTCTCTCCTTTTGTCCCCCACCCCTTTCTCTTCCTCCTCGAACGAATCAAAAGCAGAGGCTCTGATTTAAGACAAAGCTGAATCTGATCCAGGTGCTGCCCTCTGCCACTGTGTGACCTAGGACAAGTTATTTAACTTTTTTGGGCTTTGGTGTCTTTATGAGTAACGTCTCTTTCAAAGGATTGTTTTTAGGCCCTATGGGCAATTAACACACATTGGCTTCTCTTTTTCCATACTCCCAAACATTTTCTCCTGATCTTTCTTTGGAGTTTCAGCCCAAATCTTTAACCACCTACTGTATCTTTTCATCTAGATATCCCATCTTTGCTTCAAATTCAGTAATTTTTTTTTCCTGGAAGAACAGGAATAAAGAATATTTTATCCTAAGAGCTGCCACCAGAACTCCTCTTAGCAAAGCCCTGGTCTTTTTTGGAATATACCTTAGTGAGCTACTTAGCATAGAGAGCAACACACCAAGGTCACGGGTACCTTTGCTGCTTGCTGATGCTACTCGAACTGCTTTGTAATTTTTCTTCTTAGAGGAAAAGGTAAGGAGAAGAGTCAAAAAAGAAGAAGGGGGCGCCTGGGTGGCTCAGTGAGTTAAGCTTCTGCCTTCGGCTCAGGTCATGGTCTCAGGGTACTGGGATTGAGCCCTGCGTCAGCAGGGAGCCTGCTCCCACCACCACCTGCCTGCCTCTCTGTGTACTTGTGATCTCTGTCAAATTAAAAAAAAAAAAAAAAAAATCTTTAAAAAAAAAAAAAAGAGAGAGAGAAGAGGAAAGAAACGTTAGGATGGAGAAAGGCCCGGGTTGGTGAACCAAAGAGCCAGTGAAACTCTAAGAGGTCAATCTTCCTCAGAACACCACCTGGTTCTTCTCTTTTGGCTTTCTTTTTTGGTGTTGGGTTGTAGAGATTACATAAAAATAAAATCAATAAGTGAATCTTTAAAAATTAAAATTAAAACTTAAAAATTTTCTTAAAAGCACACCGGCAACCTCCAGGCCATTACAAATATTACTCACCATCTGGACTATTTGGGAGTCCCTCAATGTGTTCAGAAGAGCCATTACTCCCAAGAACTCTACCCTAACAGATCAAGCTCTTCTGTTTTATTCGGTTGGTATAAACCCCTCCGTACTGCCATTATTAAAGCTTTTTTTGAGGTATACTATACACAGCATAAAATTCATCTATCATACAATTCCATAGCTTTGGTAACTATGACAATCCCATTGAAAACACTTCCACTGGCCCCAAGATGTTCCTTCACGCCTGTTTACAACTGATTCCCACTCTTTTCCCCAGCCTTAGGGGAAAACAGGCCTGCTGTTTCCCATCTCTATAAATTTGCCTTTTCTAGCCATTTCATAGAAATGGACTCATGTACAGTCTTACATCCAGCTTCTTGCACGAAACACAATGTTTTTGAGGCTAATCTGTGTAGCGCAGCACGTATCATCAGTTCATTCCTTTAAGGGGCCGAACAGCATTTTGTTGTATGAATATATCTCCCTTTGCTGATCCATTCACTAGCTGCTTGAACATTTGGATTCTTTCCCATTTGGGGGCTCTTATGAACAATGCTGCTATGCACGTTCGCACGCAGGTCTGTGTGTGAATCTTCTGGAGAGATGCGTGGGAGTAGAACTGCTAGACCATAAGGTAAACTTAAGTTTAACTTTTTAAGACTCTCCCAAACTCCTCCAAAGTGGCTGTTACCGTTTTACATTCCCAACAGCAATGCACAAAGATTGCAATTTCTCTACATTCTCACCAACACTTGATACTGTCTTTTTTATTGTAGCTATCCTTTTTTTTTTTTTTAAGATTTTTATTTATTTGACAGACAGAGATCACAAGTAGGCAGAGAGGCAGGCAGAGAGAGAGGGGGGAAGCAGGCTCCCTGCTGAGCAGACAGCTCTATGCGGGCTCAATCCCAGGAGTCTGGGATCACAACCTGAGCCAAAGGCAAAGGCTTTAACCCACCGAGCCACCCAGGCACTCCTGTAGCGATCCTCTTGGTTGTGAAATACTACCTCATTGTGGTTTTAATTTTATTTCCCTTAACAACTACTGGTGAGCATTTTTTCATGGTTTTATTAGCCACCCTTTTATCTTCTTTGGTGTTGTCTCTATCCAACTCTTTTGTACATTTTTATTTTATTTTTTTTGTGGAGCCCAACGCAGGGCTTGAACCCACAACTCTGAGATCAAGACCTGAGCTGAGATCAATAGCCTGACGCTTAGCCAACTGAGCCATGCAAGAGCCCCCCTTTTGTTCATTTTTAAATTGGGCTGTCTTGTTAATACTAAGTTGTTCAAGTTCTTGGGACATTCTGGATGCAAATCCTCTATCAATGTGTTTTGCAAAGATTTTCATTCAGAAGGTGGCTTGATTTTTCATCTTCTTGTTTCCTGAAGCAGAAACATCCTTAATTTTGAAGAAATCCAATTTACCAGTTTTTTCCTCTTCTGGATTGTGCTTTTGATGCTATATCAAAGAACTCCTTGTCTAATTTGAATCAAATAAATATTTTCTCCTGTATCTTCTTTCAGGGATTTACAGTTTTCTTTCTTACATTTGGGCCTTTTTTTTTTTAAAGATTGTATTTATTTATTTATTTATTTATTTATTTGACAGACAGAGATCACAAGTAGGCAGAGAGGCAGGCAGAGAGAGAAGGAGGAAGCAGGCTCCCCACTGAGCAGAGAGCCTGATGCGGGGCTCGATCCCAGGACCCTGAGATCATGACCTGAGCCGAAGGCAGAGGCTTTAACCCACTGAGCCACCCAGGCGTTGGGCTGTTTTTTTAAACAGCTCTATTGAGATATAGTTCACACACCACACAATTCACCTATTTAAAGTGTACTATCCAATGGTTTTCCAGTATATTCACAGTTATGTAACTATTCAGCACTAATTTTAGGACATTTTCATTATCCCAACAAGAAACCCATTAGCAGTCCCCCCCAAACCGCCCCCCCCAAGACACTCGCTAATCTACTTTCTGTCTCAGAGGATTTGCCTCTCACGGACATTCAGGATTATACAACGTATAGCATTTTGCTTCTGGCTTCTTTCACTTGACATTAATATTTCAAGGTTCATCCACGGTGAAGCAAATACCAATACTTCAGTCCCTGTTGTTGCCAAATAATGTTCCATTGTGTGGACTTATCACATTTTATCAACTGTTCCATTTGCCAGTTGATGGACATCTGGGTTATTTCCACCTTTTAGCTATTATGAAAAATGCTACTGTGAACACTGATGTACACACATTTTTTCCCATTTTTTTCTTGGGTGTATATATACCTAGAAGTGGAATTAACTGAGTCATTTAAGGAACAGTCAAACCATTTTCCAAAACAACTGCACTATTTTACATTTCTGCCGGCAGGGTGCCGGAGTTTCAGTTTCTCTACATCCTCATTAAACTTGTTATTAGTCGTTATACTGACTACAGCCATCCTGCGGGGTGTGAAGCAGTAACTAATTAGCATTGCATTTCCCTAATGGCTAACAAGAGTGAGCATCTTTTCATGTGTTTATTGTCCATGTGTGTACCTTTTTGGTCTATTCAGGACCATTGTTCCTTTTCTAGTTGGGTTGTCTTTTTCTTATTGAATTGTACAAGTTCTTTATATATTCTTGATATAGATCCCTTATCATATATATGATTTACTAATATTTTCTCCCGTCCTGTGACTTGTATTTTCATTCTGTAATCCATTCCGTGTTAATTCTTGGTGATATGAAGGAAGAGTTTAAGTTTTGTTTTGTTTTGGTTTTTTTGCATGTTATTATTCAAATGTCCCAGCACCATTTGGCAGGGGGGGGCTTATTCTTTTCCTCTTGAAATGCCTTGGTACTTTTTTTTTTTTTAAGGTTCTATTTATGGGGCACCTAGATGGCTCAGTCACTTAGGCATCTGCCTTCAACTCAGGTCATGATCCCGGGGTCCTGGGATCAAGCCCCGCTTTGGGCTCCCTGCTCAATGGGGACCCTGCCTCTCTCTACCACTCTCCTGCTTGTTCCCTCTCTGTCAAATAAATAAATAAATAAAATCTTAAAAAAAAAAAAAAACAAAAAACAGCTGGTCAATTTCTTTTAAAAAACATCTGTTGGGATTTTGACTCAATTTTTAGCTCAATTTGAAGAACACTGGCATCTTCACAATATTGACTTTTCCAACATGAAATGTTTAATTACTTAATCTTTCTAAACTTCTTTAAAGCATCAATCTCAGCAATATTTTACAATTTTCAGTCTTATAGAATCTTCAGTCTTACAAGTCTTATACTTCTTATGTTAAATTCATTCTAAGAATTTTATTCTTTTTGATGCTATTGGGAATGAAATGCTTTCTTAATTTAATTTTCAGATTATTGCTTGTATGTAAAAATAGAATTGACTTTTGTATGTTGATCTTGGATGTGCAAACTTCTGAACTCATCTATTAATTGTAGTGGTATTTTTGTGGACTCCTTGGTGTTTCCTACACATAGGGTCATGTCATCAGTGAATAGACAGTTTTACTTCTTCCCTTATAATTTGGATATTTTTTTTTTAAAGATATTTATTTATTTGGCAGAGACACACAGTGAGAGAGGGAACACAAGCAGGGAGAGTGGGAGAAGGAGGAGCAGGCTTCCCAAGGAGCAGGGAGCCCGATGTGGGGCTTGATTCCAGGACGGTGGGATCACGACCTGAGCTGAAGGCAGATGCTTAATGACTGAGCCACCCAGGCGCCCCTATCTGGATACCTTAAAGATTTTTTTTTAAATGTGTATGTGTGTTTGTTTATTTTGCCATACTAGACAGAGTCTCCCATCAACACTGAATGGCAAAAGCAGACATCCTTCCCTTGTTCCAGATCTGAGCAGGAAAGCATTCTGTATTTCACCGTTAAGTATTATTAGCCAGGCTTTTCACAGATGCCCTTTATCAGGCTGAGGAAGTTCCCTCTATGCCTAGTTTGCTGAGTGTTCTTCATCTTGGAAAGGCTAGATTTGTCAAATGTTTTGTCTCCATGTATTGAAATAAACATGTGGTTTTCTTCTTTATTCTACTAAAATAATACATTTATATTTGATTGCTATTAATCATTGTCACGTAAAATATTAACATTGATTTCAGACATCAAACCAACCCTGCATTCTCAGGATATATTCCTCTTGGTTATGGTATAGTCTGTATCCTTAGTTCTCTCTGTATGCCTGCATTCTACCTCTGATATAGATGATAAGCACTGAAATTCTGGAAGGAGCATAATTTTTAAATAATGATGTTTAAAGGTCATATATTTTAGATTAAAAAACTGTTTTCAGGGGCACCTGGGTGGCTCAGTGGGTTAAAGCCTCTGCCTTCGGCTCAGGTCATGATCCCAGGGTCCTGGGATCAAGCCCCGCATCGGGCTCTCTGCTCAGCGGGGAGCCTGCTTCCTCCTCTCTCTGACTCCCTCTCTGCCTACTTGTAATCTCTGTCTGTCAAATAAATAAATAAAATTAAAAAAAAAACTGTTTTCATAGCATAAGCACTCTTTCAGCAACTAAAACCTTGAACTTAGCACCTATTTTGTAAGAATAATTAGTTAGAATAGGAAATTACTATAATTGTTAAGTTTTATGTGTCAGCTTGGCTTGGCTATGGTGCCTAGTTGTTTGTCCAAACATTAATCTAGATGTTGCTGTGAGGGTATTTTGTAGACGTGATTAACATCTATAATTAGTTGACTTTAAGTAAAAGAGATTACCCTTGATAATGTGGGTGGGCTTCATCTAATCAGTTGAAGACTGTAAGAGCAAAAACTGAAGTTCCCCAGAAAATAAGGAATTTTCTGTCTTAAGACTCTAACATAGAAATCCTGCCTGAGTTTCCAGTCTGCCAGCTTGCTCTACAGATTTCAGATTCAAGACTACATCAACTCTTGTCTGAATTTCCAGCTTGCTGGCGGGCTCTAAATATTTTAGACTTGCCAGCCCCCACAATCACAGGAGCCAATTCCTTAAAATAAATCTTTTTATTTTAAGGAATGTATATTCCTTAAAATAAGGAGTAGACATTTTATTTTATTTTATTTTAAGGAATATACATATATTTTTATTTTTAGGAATATACAAATATTTTGTTTTTAATTTTAAGGAATATACATATATTTTTAAAGTATTTTTTAAGGGAGTATTTATTTTAAGGAATATACATGTATTTTTAAAATATACATATATCTCCTCTTGATTCTATCTCTTGGAGAATCCTAAATGATTCTGCCACCAAAGAGCTTGAATTGTTCATACGAACAGCCTGTATTAATATTCCCTTCTGTGACTCATATTCTGACTTACAACGTTGATCTGAGAGCTATCTTGCTGCTTGCCACAGGGATCGGAGCACTGAGCTCAAGGATCAGAATCTACAACTGGAGCACACGCAGTGCTCAATAACGCACACTGATGGTAACCCAGAAAGAGGAAAGAGATGCTAAAGAACCAAAGAACATAACCGCCATTGTGGAAGGAAACCAAAGGCCCTAAATCTGAGGACAAAATCAGGAAGTGAAAGAAATCAGTCTGTTAAGGATGACGTGAGATACAAATGAAGCAAAAATATTAGACGTTTGAAGAAGTGGGTGCCTGGGTGGCTCAGTCTGTTCAGCATCTCTCAAATCAATAAAATCTTAAAACAAAACAAAACAAAACAAAAAACATAAGTACTACATTTTAAGTGTTTAAAAAATAATACTAGCATTTGAGGGGCGCCTGGGTGGCTCGCTCAGTTAAGTGATGGACTCTTGATTTCAGCCCAGGTCATGACCTCACGGTCATGAGATGGAGCCACATCGGGCTCTGTGCTGGGCACGGAGCCTGCTTAAGATTCTCTTTCCCCTTCTCCCTGTGCCCCTCCCCTCAATGCATGTGCATGTGCCCCTGCTCTCTCTCTCAAAAAAAAAAAAAAAAGAGGGGAGCCTGGGTGGCTCAGTGGGTTAAGCCTCTGCTTTTGGCTCACGTCATGATCTCAGGGTCCTGGGATCGAGCCCTGCATCAGGCTCTCTGCTTGGCGGGGAGCCTGCTTCCTCCTCTCTCTCTGCCTGCCTCTCTACCTCCTTGTACGCTCTGTCAAAAAAAAAAAGAATACTAGCATTTGAACTCTTGATCTTGATGACTTAAGCATTAAATGGAGCAACATTTACTTTTTTTATGGTATTAAATGTATTTGGTATGAATTTCAGGAACTTACTTAATTTTGATGTATCAGTTAAACTGTGCCAAAACCAAACAATTCTTTATTCTGCAGTGAGTTCCAGATTTTTAAGTCCTTGGTTTCAAAACTGATGTTCCTAAGAGCTAAGAGAAGCTTTTATAACTATTTAATGGACAAAGACATTACCCGTGCTTTAAAACCTGCTCCCACCATAGGACAGATCCATGTGACAAGCATATAGGTTTTCCAGTATAACAAAAATTTGGAGGATAAGGATGCTAGCTGCTCAGGACTCTACCATTCTAAATTTTTTTTTTTTTTAAGATTATTTATTTATTTATTTATTTGAGAGAGAGACAGTGAGAGAGAGCATGAGTGAAGAGAAGGTCAGAGAGAGAAGCAGACTCCCCGTGGAGCTGGGAGCCTGATGCGGGACTCGATCCCTGGACTCCAGGATCATGACCTGAGCCGAAGGCAGTCGTCCAACCAACTGAGTCACCCAGGCGTCCCCATTCTGAATTTTTATAACAAGTTTAGCTCTTAACAACCTGAGCAAAATGAATTACTCTTGTTTTTCAATTTACTCAAATACGTAGAAGGAAATAAACTAGATTCATTGTAATTCATTCACTAAATTACAATGAATTAAATTGTCTTTATAGAATATGCCCATTTCTTGCTAGATAGAGAAAACAGGCCTACTGACTTTTATCCATGTGGATACCCCTTTCAAAAGATGAGCGAGCAGGGCGCCTGGGTGGCTCAGTCGGTTAAACAACTGCCTTCAGCTCAGGTCATGATCCCAGAGAGTCCTGGGATCAAGTCCCACTCCAGGCTCCCTTCTTGGTGGGGAGTCTGCTTCTCCCTCTGACTCTCTGCCTTCTCATGCTCTCTCTCTTTCAAATAAATAAATAAAATCTTAAAAATTAAAAATAAAAAAAGATGAGTATGCATGCATAACAACAACCACCTCAGCAAAGCCACACCTTTGCTAAACAAATGATTATGGGCGTGTAAAGAAGCGAAGATCTGGGAGAAGGATTGATAAGCATGCATAGCTTCTGTCTCAAAAATGACAAAGGTACCACCACATGCAGAACAGTGCTATAAATAGCTTTCTATGCTAATGCCGAAACATTATATAGAAATGAGCTCCCACCATGCTTTGTTATTTAAATGATTAATAATCATGTATTTATTAACAAAGCTAAATATCACCGAAGAACACATGTATAACATTAATCATTGCTGCACTATTTACAACAGTAAAAAACTGAAAAAAAAAGTTGAAAAAAAAAAATACCCTCCCAAATATTCATCAACAGAAGACACCTCAGTGGCTCAGTCATTAAGGGTCTGCCTTCAGCTCAGGTCATGATCTCAGGGTCCTGGGATTGAGCCCCATGTCGGGCTCCCGACTCAGCGGTAAGCCTGCTTCTCCATCTCCCACTCCCCCTGCTTCTGTTCCCCCTCTCACATGGTCTCTGTCAAATAAATAAATAAAATCTTAAAAAAAAAAAAGAACAAAGATATTCTCTAATATCAAAATAATATAAAAAGATCTTCAAAATCTCTAAAAGTGGGGGAAAAAAAGAGATGCCTGGCTGGTTCAGTCAGTACAGCATGTGACTCTTTATTTTTTTTTTTTAAGATTTTATTTATTTATTTGTTAGAGAGAGCGAGAGCGAGCACAGGCAGACAGAGTGGAAAGCAGAGGCAGAGGGAGAAGCAGGCTCCCTGCGGAGCAAGGAGCCGGATGCGGGACTCGATCCCAGGACGCTAGGACCATGACCTGAGCCGAAGGCAGCTGCCCAACCAACTGAGCCACCCAGGCGTCCCCAGCATGTGACTCTTGATCTCAGAGTTGCGAGTTCAAGCCCCAACAATGGGTGTAGAGATTACATTAAAATGTAAAATCTTGGGACGCCTGGGTGGCTCAGTTGGTTAAGCAAACATGGAGGCGCCTGGGTCATTCAGTCAGTTAAGCGTCCAATTCTTGATTTTGGCTCAGGTCACGATCTCTAGGTCGTGGGATCGAGTCCTGCCTCTGGCTCCACTCAGAGTTTATTGGGGATTCTTCCTCTCCCTCTATCCCCCACGTCGCCACTCACGCTCTTCCTCTAAATAAATAGATAAAATTTTTAAAAATTGAAAAAAAAGACTTTGAATCATGTAACTTATATTACTTATTGAAAAACGAAATCTTTTTTTTTTTTTAAATAGGCTCCACACCCAGAGTGGAACCCAAAGTGGGGCTTGAACTCATGACCCTGAGATCAAGACCTGAGCTGAGATCAAGAGTCAGACAAGTAACTGACTGAGCGACCCAGGGGCCTCCCCCAAAATAACCGTAAACGATTTAGGCTATTTTATTTCCACCCATCTCTAAAAAAAAAAAGAAAGAAAGAAAGAAAGAAAGAAACCTAAGTTTCAACATGAAATCTACTGTTCTCAATAATTTCTAAATATTTCCAGTTCAATGAGCCTCAGAAATGTAAAAATACAAAAGGAGGAAAGAAGCTGTGCGGGCCCTTTGGCCATCACAACAGGGACGGATGACAGAGCTGCTTTTTGAAACTGCCACAGACAGCAGAGTTTGAGACTTTCCAGAGAGCCAGAGGTCTCAGCTGAGCTGGTCCCCTGAAGAAAGCAGGCGGTGCTATTTGCTTTGTTCTATCAGTACTGGAGACAGGAAGACCTCAAAATCAACCCAGTCTGATTCCTCGGCAAGGACAGGCCTTTGAGTTTCTCTCCGTCTTGACGCCGAACAGCCTCCTTTCCACAAATCGTCACAAGTTCAAGTCCTCATGAAAGGCAGAGGCTGATGGCTTAGAGAGAAGAGCACGAACTGGGTGACCCTGGCCATCCTAATCTGTTTCTCTGGACTTCCATTTTCTTACTGGTGAGATGAGCGGAGCTGGGGCCAAATTCTCTCAAAGGTTCCTTTCAGGTCTGCAATACTACTATCCTACAAAAAGGTCAATTTAAAGATCAGATGAAGGGTAGGAGACGCCTCCAGACGAGCGCGTACACAAGTTCATGGAAATTCTCAAGTACAAAAGGGTTTGCTGACTGGCACCTGAATGTTCTGATTCTTACTTTTCTTTCTTTCTTTCTTTCTTTTTTTTTTTTTTTTTTTTTAAGATTTTATTTATTTATTTGACAGAGAGAAATCACAAGTAGACAGAGAGGCAGGCAGAGAGAGAGAGGGAAGTAGGCCCCCTGCTGAGCAGAGAGCCCGATACAGGACTCGATCCCAGGAGCCTGAGATCATGACCTGAGCCGAAGGCAGCGGCTTAACCCACTGAGCCACCCAGGTGCCCCTGATTCTTACTTTTCTAAAAAAGATTTTATTTATTTGTTTGAGAGAGAGAGGAACCAGTGGGCGTGGGGAGGGGGGGTGGCAGAGGGAGAGGGAGAAGCAGACTCCCTGCCCAGCAAGGAGCCCAGTCATGACCTGAGCAGAAGACAGACGCCTAACCAACTGAGCTACCCAGGTGTCCCTGATTCTTATTTTTTCTGCTTTATCTTCAACATAAATAATGCAGTCCCCTTGCAGTAAAGACTTCTCATTTACATAACTTCCAATTGGAAATGACTTAGAACTCGTTAACGCTTTTAAAACACGGATGGAGTGAAGAGAATGATTTCAGACTGCCAGCCCTGAGTGTGTTGGTTAAGAAAAGTTGGAGTTTGGTCTTTTGATCCTTTTATGATCATCCAAGACTCACATTACTATCCTTTGGGAAACAGCCTTCTAGAGATTTACCTATGCTAATTCCCACACGTGAAGGGAGGGTGAATCCTCTTCCAAGACTGCGAACTCCACCAAAATCTCTAAGCTCAGCAAAACATGCTCCATATTCTGATCGATAAAAACTAAGTGATTTCGGGGGCAGGGGGGACCATCCACAAATCCTGTGCATATTTTTGTCTATTAGAAAGCAAAGTGCATGCTTTTTTTGGCATTGATTTCATATAGTCATAATCAGCTCGAGTTTTATTAAAATGCTAAAGATCGGCAGCTTTATCCTAGGCTGTTTTTAAACAGCTCTTAATCCTATTCATCTCGGCAAGGATTCATGCTTTGGCACAAAAGCATGGGGAAACACAGCTCTCGCAGACAGTCTGCAGGGTGCAGGGCCACTGTCTGGTCCCTGCTTCCACCTGGCACAGACCAGACACACTGCTGGGAAAACAGCTCATCTCATTAGCATGTCTTTATTCTAAGGCTCCAATTCTGACACCTCTCCAAGATCACCCACATCCTCCTCAGGTCCCAGGCCAAAGAGAAGATGGTAGCCACCGGTCCCCCAGAAGACTGGAGAAAAGCAATGAAAAATAAAGAGCATAGACTTGGGGCAGGCACCAGAGTCCAGACTTGGCCGGGACTCAATCCACGCGATCCTCTCTACCTCGCTGTCAAATCCTCCTCCACCTCCCATGGTTATGCCACAACCCAGAGGCTGGACACACGTCTCTGTTTAATGATTCTGGAAACAAACGGAATACTTCACTACATTTTAAAGACCTGTGCCCTGTCCCCAGGCCATCCCCATTCCAAAAACCAGGTCTGCCGCTACTCTGGCAAAGGGACACCCGGCGCAGTCTGCTACTCAGATTCCCAAACACTGCTGTTTAACACTTCTTTCGGCTTGTGACAGCCTCTGGAAAAGCGCAGCCCTGCAAACGCATGCTGGGCCTCCTCCATCCTGCAGCAGGCAATGGAAGCTTCGTCCCGAGAAACCTACTTCCAACCTGCGCCCCTGCCTCCCTTTCCAGAGGCCTGGACGCGCGGACCCTGGCCGGTCCCCGGCCGCCCCCGCCCCCCCCCGCCCTCGCCCGCCCCAGCACAGGCGCCCCTGCCGGATGCCGGACCCGCTTCCCCAAGCCTCCAGCTCCCGAGGGGACAGGGCGCAGCGGGCGCGGACAAGGGCCCCGCCGGGGCCGCGGGCACCCCGCCCCTCGGGAGCCGCAGTCCCCCCGCACGCGTGTCTGTCGCCGGGCGCACGGCCTGCAGGCCCCTTCGCATTTGGGGGCGACCCGGCCGGCAGGCCACCGCGGCCACCCCGCCAAGGGCCCCTCCGCACCGGCCCGCAGACCTCCCGCCCCCGGCCCCGGGGCGCGCCCGGCCCGCCGGCCCTCACCGGACTTGGGCGGGTAGCGGTACACGGAATTGGACGGGATGTCCACCTCCTCCACGCCCGCGTGCTGCCGGCTGGTCAGGGCCCCCATGGCGCTGCGCCCGCGCCGCCCTCGCGGCTCACCGCGGCCGCTCGCCCGGCTCGCGGTGCGGGGGTCGGCGGCCCGCCTCGGCGCTGCGGCTCTGGCGGCGGGGAGCCCCCGGCGCGCCGCGCACCATCCTCCGCCGGGCCCCGCGGCGGCGCCTCTGCCGAGGGGGGCTGCGGGCTGGGGCCGGGGGCGCCGCCGCCGCCGCCGCCGCCGCCTCAGGCCGCGTGATGTCAGCGACCGCTCGCGCGCGGGGCCCGCGGCGGCCGCGGCCAATGGCGGGGCGGGGCGGGGCGTCGGCGGCGCGCCAGCCAATGGGCGGCGGGATGCGGCGGGAGCGGCGGCGGTCCGGGCGCGGGGAGCCGGCTGGGCGCTCGAGGCTCCCGGCGCCGGCCGGGGGTGCCGCGGCCTGCGGGTCGCACGACAGTCCGTCCCGGAGCCCGTCGCCCTTCTGCCAGACCCCCGAGGCGGTGCGCGGCTGTCCGGCGGAGGGGAGGCTGCTCCGGCTCCGCCCCTGGCATCCGCGAGCGGGCGGTCAGGAGCCCGCAGAGGGGCGCCGCCAACCCCCGGCCCCCAGTCCCGGCGCCCAGCCGTGGCGGTCCGAGTGCGTTCCGAGCAGAGAACTGCGTGGCGTGCGCGTCTCTCTCGTCCCCAGCGCCTCTGCCCCAAAGTACCCTGCTGATCCCATCTCCCAGGGGTCGGGGAGATGACCCAAGGCTGGTGACCCGCGCTAGGAAGATGTCGCCATCCCTCTCACGTAGCTCCTTTCCGAGCGCCGAGCTCTATCCACGCACCCTGTTTTTGGGTCCCTGAGGCGGCTCCTGTAACTCTGAAGTTTGGAGCGCATCAGCCCAAGATAAGATCAAGACATCCAACCTCTGATTGCATCTTTTGGAAACTTCGGAGGCCTGCGTGCGGAGAGTCAGCGCAGGGGAACGCGAGCAGGGTCAGGCAGAACACGGGGCCCCTCTTGATGAAAACACATGAGACAGTGGGAGGCTTGGACGGGCAGAAGGCGTCATTCCAAAGCTTAATTATAGACACCTGTATTTTAAACCATTTATTTTATTTGTGGGTCTGGTGGGGTTTTTTTCTCAGAGGGTGGACTGCTCAGCAGAAATTTCAACTGCTAGAACATGACTTCAACAACTTTTCACCATGTTTGAAATACAGTCTGTGGCATGTGCAGTTCCCTTGATTAGGTTCATAAAGACTTTTTACAGAGTCTAGCTCTTTCCTGATTATATTTTGCAGTTTTCATTGCCGTCTTTTCCACAGCACCCAACAGACCTGCTGCTAAAGGTAGGGAAGCCTAGTTGCCTTGGTTTTCTCCCTAGACCCCAGGACGGCAGGAACACACTGCTGTTTTATATTGACTGATTAAGAATGGCTCGAGTTAGGGGCGCCTGGGTGGCTCAGTGGATTAAAGCCTCTGCCTTCGGCTCAGGTCATGATCCCAGAGTCCTGGGATCGAGCCCCACATCAGGCTCTCTGCTGGGCAGGGAGCCTGCTTTTCCTCCTCTCTCTGCCTGCCTCTCTCTCTACTTGTGATCTCTGTCAAATAAATAAATAAAATCTTAAAAAAAAAAAAAAAAAGGAGAATGGCTCGAGTTACAGGTCAAGTCCCTGACCCGGACAAGCTGGTGGGAACCCATCTTCCCAGCACCGGGCAGAGTTCAGAGCCCTCCCCTCCAGCCCCTGGCCCTAATCACTAGAAGGCTTCCAGACATTTCTCTGGGAAGGAATTGATGTCCTTCTTGATACTCCTTTCCCCACATGCAGGTCCTACCTTCTAGTAACAATAAGGTAAACTACCAATCACGAAGAATCTAGAACAGCAGAGGCCTTCAGCACATTGCAGAGTAAAATGTTGCCTTATCATCCTGGGCTCCTTCAGAAACCTTTGTTCTTCCTGCCCTCAACATCCTGCATCATCCTCTTTATGGGTTCCTCCGGCACCTGAGGGTCTCAGTCAGAGCCCAGCGGGGATGTGGTTCAATAGGGCAGCTCAGTTCTGTTGTTTGCGAGGATCTATTCTGGCCCCAACTCAGCCTGCTTTGAGGCTGGGAAACGGGTTCATTTCTCATCTTAGATAACACTGTGCAAGCCTGTAACTTGTTTCCTCCTCCCACGAATGAGTCAGGAATCCAATGCTTGGGATAGGAGAAGAAAACAAAGCACGGCACAATAATATCAGTGGACATTTATTGTCCACTCTCTTTGCCAGGCCCTATTTTGAACACTTTTACATATTAAAGCATTCATCCAAAGAGCATGTGACTCAGGGCTTCTGAGTTCAAGCCCCATGTCTGATGTAGAGATTACTTAAATTCTTTTTGTTTTTTAAGATTTTATTTATTTAGGGGCACCTGGGTGGCTCAGTGGGTTAAGCCTCTGCCTTCCACTCAGGTCATGATCTCAGGGTCCTGGGATCGAGCCCTGCGTTGGGCTTTCTGCTCATCGGGGAGCCTGCATCCCCCGCCCCCGTCTGCCTCTCTACCTACTTGTGATCTCTCTGTCAAATAAATAAATAAAATCGTTTAAAAAATGTATTTATTTACTAGTCAGAGAGAGAGAGGGCACAAGCAGGGGGAGCAGCAGGCAGAGGGAGAAGCAGGCTCCCCACTGAGCAGGGATCCCAGGACCCCCCCAGATCATGACCTGAGCCAAAGGAAGACTACTTCCCAACTGAGCCACCCAGGTACCACTTTTCTTATTATTTCTTTTTAACTGAGCCTTGATTCACTCTACTTCTTCATAACAGGCAGTGAAGGCCAGATTATTTCATTTTATTAAGAATTTATCTTTAGGGATGCCTGTGTGGCTCAGTCATTTAAACGTCTGCATTGGGCCCAGGTCATGATCCTGGGGTCCTGGGATGAGCCCCACATCTGTCTCATTACTCAGCAGGGAGCCTGTTTCTCCCTCTTTATCTGCCCTTCCTCACCCCCCCCCCCCACCGGGCTTGTGCTTCCTCTCCCTCTATCTCAAATAAATAAATAATCTTTAAAAGAAATAAAAGGAAAAAGTAATTGATTGCTTGATTAATTAATTAATTAATTAATTAAAGAGAAGCAGTAGGGGTGTCTGCCTGGCTTAGTTGGTAGAGCATGCAACTCTTTTTTTTTTTTTTTTTAAGACTTTATTTATTTATTTGACAGACAGAGATCACAAGTAGGCACA
>NC_081572.1:4967498-4990991 GCF_022355385.1 Mustela nigripes | reverse complement strand
TTTAAGACTTTATTTATTTATTTGACAGACAGAGATCACAAGTAGGCAGAGAGGCAGGCAGAGAGAGAGGAAGGGAAGCAGTCTCCCTGCTGAGCAGAGAGCCCGATGCGGGGCCGATACCAGGACCGGATCACGACCTGAGCCGAAGGCAGAGGCTTTAACCCAATGAGCCAACCAGGCGCCCCGAGCATGCAACTCTTGATCTCAAGGTTATGAATTCAAGCCCCATTTGGGTGTGGAATCTACTCCAAAAAAAAAAATAATAATCTTTTTAATTAATTAAAATAAAAACAAAAGAAGTGATAACCAGCCATCTAGGCTCATGAGGCAGAAAAGAAAGAGACAGGGGATAGTTTGGAGAAAATTGTAGCTCAAAGAGACTTTCTGGGAATGGAGTTCAAGTCCCACTTTCTACAATGTAATCACACAGTGTTGTTTGGGAAAAGAGAGCTTCAGGGGCGCCTGGGTGGCTCAGTGGGCTAAAGCCTCTGCCTTCTGCTCGGGTCATGATCCCAGGGTCCTGGGATTGAGCCCCACATCAGGCTCTCTCCTTAGCAGGGAGCCTGCTTCCTTCTCTCTCTCTGCCTGCCTCTCTGCCTCCTTGTGATTTCTGTCTGTCAAATAAATAAATAAATCTTTTAAAAAAAGAGAGAGAGAGAGAGAGCTTCAGCCAGTGCCCAGGGCAAAGAAGAGATAGGCAACCAAGCCTTGGAGGAGCCACCTCTGGGGGGCCAGTCCTGCGTTCCTCTCTGGTCCTTCCCTGGCGCCACTTGGCTCCCTCCCCAGAGATCTGGGCCAGGGAGAGGGCCCGAGGGAGAAGACGGCACAGACAAAGGAAAAATCCAGAAGCGATTGCCATCAAGAGAGCCATAAAAATGCTTTTAACTTGAATATATGGTCTGTTGAGGGGTAGCACCACGTGCGGGAGGAAATAACATGCAAATATGAGGCATCCTTTGTGTAAATAGCCTCACAGCATCCTCTCCGTTTGCATGCTACACTGGCAGCCCTGGCAAGAATCTCTCAGAGAACCTGGCGTTTAAGGGTCTCACAGGTTTCCTCTAAGCATCCACTCAAGGCTGGGAGGGAAGAGCTGCACGTTTTATCAGGTCCCAGCTCTTCTCAACCTTGGGTCTAAGGGAGAACGGAGAAGTGGCGGGTGGGCGGGGGCAGGGAGAGAAGCACAGGGAGTAGCAATTTTGAGGTCAACTCGCCCCTTAGAGCTTTCAATTTTGTTCATTTGTGCTGTCCTGATTTCAGCTCAGACGTGCATTTTCCACCTTTGTGACACATCCACTCATTTGAAAGATTCTCACAGATTTCTGTAACAGGAAGGAGAGAGAGCCTGCAGGTGAAAAGCTGACAGATGCAGATCTGGGGGTAGCACAGCATTCCCAAGACAGCAGAGGAAAGGGGAGGATGCCTCCGGGCTGGGGCTAAGACAGGCCCCTTCTTTGCTGCTGCCTTGGCCCTTCTGTCCCTGATAGTGTGATAGGAAGATTATATCTCTGGCTGTTCTGAGTGAATGCAGGGTCTCTCCAAAAGACAGGGTCCAATCAGCAACACATGGCTCCTGATCCCTCTCTCAGTCCTTGGACCGTGGCTTCAGTGGATTAAAGCTAAAACGACCCAAAGAGAATTTCACATCCTACTCCAGATCCGTGGACGAGGCTGACGCCGACGGAGGGGTCTGATCCCAAATGCTTTCAGACCGTGCAGATGGTTCCTCGAGCAACCTAACGCTCTCCGTTGAGGAAAATAACCTTGTCCATTAGGAAGCCAGCAATCAGGCTTTCATATTTTGCTTCTTGCCAAATGCGAATTCCTCATTGTTAATTTCCTCCTCAGCTGTGTGCCGCTAACAAAGGAGAACTGTTCGCTCCGCTGCAAACTTCAGCTGGGTCTCTAGCTTCTTAATTGACTTTTCCATGTAAGACCGAAATGAAAGGCGATGCTTGGGATGCCCTGCGTAGCTGAGCCCAGGGTGAGGAGAGTAAGGTGCCAGGATGCGTCGGCTTCAGGTGGCGCTCGTGCTCACGGCCAGGGGGGCGCCCCAACAGCCTCTCCCTCATTTTAGCCCCATTGTCTAGGCATCTGGCATCTGCAGAAATGAGGGACCTGGAACATGAATCCTATTCGAGCACTAGTTTTTTGTTTTGTTTTGTTTTTAAAGAGTTTATTTATTTATTTGACAGACAGAGATCACAAGCAGGCAGAGAGGCAGGCAGAGAGAGAGGAAGGGAAGAAGGATCCCTGTCGAGAAGAGAGCCCGACGCAGGGCTCGATCCCAGGACTCTGGGATCATGACCCGAGCCAAAGGCAGAGGCTTAACCCACTGAGCCACCCAGGCGCCCCTTGAGCACTAGTTTAAAAAAATTAGGAGAATCTGTTCTATTACACTTTATTTTAGTTTAGGTCCACTAAAGTGTTGTTTTTTGTGTGTGTGTGTGTGTTTTTTTTTTTTTTTTTTACTTTGAGAGAGAGGGAGGGAGATCACAAGTCGGGGGCAGAGGGAGAGGGACAAGCAGGCTCCCCACAGAGCAGGGAGCCCAATGAGGGGCTTGGGACCAGGACCCCGGGATCATGACCTGAGCTGAAGGCAGACGCTTCACAGACTGAGCCACCCAGAGCCCCGATTTCAGTTGACTTCCAGATCGTTCTATCAAATACTAGACCCTGTTAGCTTGTTTCAGTACGCTCACTTCTGCCTTAATCTGCCCAGCACTGCTTTTGATTTGGGGCTCAGCCCCACCTGGGGCTGTACATTCTGTGCAATGAAGACATTGTGAAAAGAACACATCACGAACATTTCAGCCCAGTATCCACTCTGCTGCCCCTTCTGCCCTTCTCGGGTAAACATACCAGGCAGGCAAAAAGCCCAGCGACCCGGAGAAACCAGAGTGTGAGAGAGGCAGCGAGGCAACAGCCCCCGTGCTCCTCTTTAACCAATGTTCAACTATGCAAAGGAAGAAAGTGAGAACGAATTCTTGCTCTTCTCCTAGGGTTTCTGGACCATGCATGTCCTGGCTGGAGCATTAGATCTGCAAGAAGCCTAAAGGTCATCTAGTCCCACCCCTGCTCCTGACAGATGAGGCAGCTGCAGCCAGGGCCAGTGTAAGAGGACAAATCAATCCAAGGGGAAAGCTCCGAAACCCAGCTCAAACCGTGCGCCTGCAGTGGGCGATAAACCGGGTTGCACGGATGTTGTCCACACCCACGCTCAAGTAGGAATAAGAAAACCCTGAGCTTCTCTCAGTGGCACTTCCCCCTCTACTCCTGGGAAACTGGAGCTGAGGTCAGATCTTCACCTAACTCCTTGCAGGCACAGGAACCAAAGCGCGGATGAGAAGAAGGGAGCTAGAGCAGCCACGGAGGTCAGATCAGATTCTTAACAAGCAGGTTAAAAGTGCCCTATACACACCAGTGGTGTGTTTCTGCTAAAGCCTGAGTACGGGCTAAAGTCCACCCCAGGCCCAGGATTCAGTGACTTCATTTACAACAACATGTTTATTCCTGAGCTAATTCCTTGTTTACTTAAGTGATAACTATCATCCTCATTAGGGCACTTCAAAGACTCTGCGTTGAGCCTCCAGAGTAATAAACAGATACTGCCTACTGTTGTGGTTCTCACGGTACTGTTGGAAGCCCTAGATTTTTTTTACGCACCATTATATTGGTGCATAATATTGCTTAGTATTATTATATTGCTTAGTTATATACTGTTATCTTTTATATTACAAGATGAAATCTATGTATGAAAAGACGTCTGGCAATTTCATTAGCTTCCTCTCTGGTCTTCCTGCTTCTTGGTCCTGCTTCTAAAAATCACCTGTGGGGGGTAGGGGTGGGGTCGCCGGGTGGCTCAGTGGGTTACGGGTCTGCCTTCAACTTGGGTCATGATCTCAGGGTCCTGGGATCAAGCCCCAGGTCCAGCTCCCTGCTCAGCAGGGAGTCTGCCTCTCCCCCTCCCTTGCCCCCACCCCGGTTCTCTCTCATATGTATAGATAAAACCCTTTAAAAAATAAAAAATAAAAATCACTCTTGGGTTAACTTTCCTGGTACGCTACTCCTTTGCCCATATACCTTCAGTAACTCCCTATTATCTAAGCAAGACAAGTGTTTTCCCCTGAGGTATTTCTTTCCTCTGCTTCCCATATAACCTACTTGTACCCCGAATGCAGCTCTCATTCCTGTTCATGTGTTTGTTCATGGAAAACCTTTCTACAGGTGCCACTCCTGTGTGCAGAGATGAATCCCCCCCTCAGATGAAATCCCACCTCCTCCATGAAGCCTCCTCTGAGAACCCTGGCCCACCGCTGATTCTTCGTTCATAGAAGTCCCAGTGCATGAATAATTTTCTGTATAACTCATCTGATACTTACATGTAGGACAAGGTCCAAAACCCAGCTCTTCTGCTATTGTCTGTGTGCCCTGGGAACACCCTCGCATCTCCCTGAGCCTTACTTTCCTCCTCTATAAATGACGTGAGGATAGCACAGCGCTGTCTGGACGTTCAATTAGACAAGGTATAGAGAGGTATAGAAATCCTCCCTGAAAGGCAACAGCTTCAGTCCCTGCACTCAAACAGACGGCCACCCCCAAATGGCCCTCTAGCTCCTAAAAATCTGTTATCAGTCCTCTGTGGATCCCGGGGCCGGGGGTGTATCTGTGAGTCGCTACTGTTAACTTTGCACTCACCTGTCATCTGCTAACTAGAAAGAAAGCTCATTGGGTTGGGGCCTGTTCTCTCCAGCTGATTGTTCAGGAATTTTGCCAACCAGTTGTTAAACTGTTGGTAGCTTGAAATTGGCCATAATGAGACTATTTAAAGCACAGAAACCAACAAATGCTGCCCATCAGGGCTTCGCCCACGCCCTGAGCCAGTTTACCTGCCAAACTGGTCTTAGGTTTCTTTGAACGCACACCCCCAACCAAAGGACTGAATACATTGTTTTCCATATTTTTATTTTTATTTTATTTTATTTTCAGATTTTATTTATTTATTTGACAGAGAGAGAGAGAGAGAGAGAAGGAGGGAGAAGAGTAGCAAAGGAAGAGGCAAGGAGCCTGATGCCGGTCTTGATCCCAGGACCCCAGGATCACGACCCATGTCTAAGGCAGACGCTTAACCAACTGAGCCACCCAGGCGCCCCTGATCGTTTTTTTTTAAGTTTTGTTTTTGTTTTGTTTTTTTTTTTAAGGAATCTCTACACCCAATGTGGAGCTCCAACTCACAACCCGGAGATCAAGAGTCGCTTGTTCTACCGACTGAGCCAGTCAGGTGCCCCAAAGAAGAATCATTTTTGTTTTGTTTTAAAGATTTTTATTTATTTCTTTCAGAGAGAGTGCTCAAGCACACGCTCACATGTATGTAGGGGGAGGACAAGGGGCAGAGGCGGGAGGGAGAGGGATCAGGGATCCAGTTTCAAGCTGACTCCCCGCTGAGCACCGAGCCTGAGCCCAAGCATTCGGGGTCTCGGGACCACCCCGCCCCCACCTGCCAAATCAGGAACTGACCTGGAATCAAGACTTGGTCGCTCAACCGACTGAGCCACCCAAGCACCCCAAGAATAATGATTTTTGCGCAATCACTCCATCCAAGCGCTTTTGAATGGATTATCTCACTGAATCTTTAAAACAACCCTAAGAGATAAGCAAAACTCAAGCTCCCTCAGGGAGATGGAGGCAGCAGGAACTTGCCTGCGGTTCATCTGAATCCAAAGCCCCGGTTCTTCCCCAGAACTTCAGACTGCCAGTCTCAGACCAGCTTCCATGGGAACGCAGTGCCAGGACTGCTGGTCCCCGAGCCGACAGAGTGGTTCCGACTGTTCAGTCTTCGTGGTGTCGGTAATAAGGGGCAATGATCGGGCGCTCGTTCTAGCCCCACCTCTGCCTGGCCTCCCTGCGTATTTAATCTGCCTTCCTTATCCTACCCACTTCCTTCCACAGCATCTCCTTATCTGAATTAGGACCTTTTTTTTCCCCCTTTAGGATTATTTTTTAACAATCCCTTTGCCTCTCTATGTCCTCTTGTCTATAGAAATCCTATTTGGCCTTGAACTTCTCTCCAAGAGCTCTGGGAGACGAAAACCCTTACCCTCCTATAAATTCTGCGGACCCCATGCCTGGTGACTGCCTTCGGACGTGGACAGATGCCCTGTCTCCGGGAGCTGTCCCTTCTGGTGTCCGGGCTCTGGACCCAGTCTGGTCAGTGGGGCAGCTCTGGTCTGGAGGCTCCTGAAGGACAGGACACGGGATTTTCTCT
The DNA here is from genome assembly GCF_022355385.1 of Mustela nigripes. Lineage (NCBI taxonomy): Eukaryota > Metazoa > Chordata > Mammalia > Carnivora > Mustelidae > Mustela > Mustela nigripes. The sequence goes on along the minus strand of NC_081572.1, from coordinate 4,984,726 downwards.
GACTGCTCTCGGGCCCCGGGGGACAGGCTAGGCCTGGGCACTGCTAGTGTGGAGGCACAATCTGGTGGTTTCCCAACTCTGTTGTGTACAACCCAGGGCTCTTGTTCTCAGTAAATACTTCCTTCCTCTTTATGCGGAATGCTGCCCTGTGTTTATTTACAGCGCCCATGCTTGGTCCAAGAAATGATCCGTGCGGCTTGGGTTTTTCGGGTCAGGAAATAGCCCACGTCCAATGTTCACCCCAAGGTGCCCTGTGTTCCTAGAGGAAATGGGCACCTATCACTGCTAAACTTGCAAAAAAAGATCAGGGACTTTATTTTAACCAAACACATCTCTTCCAGGACTTGCCCTGACTTCCTGTGTTCCTGAACATTCCTGAAACCTCAAGCGGCAACTCATCAGAAACTCCAGACTTGGGGCGCCTGGGTGGCTCAGCGGGTTAAGTCTCTGCCTTCGGCTGAGATCATGGATCTCAGGTCCTGGGATCGAGCCCCACATCGGGCTCTCTGCTCATCAGGGAGCCTGTTTCCCCCTCTCTCTCTGCCTGCCTCTCTGCCTCCTTGCGATCTCTCTCTCTCTGTCAAAAAAATAAATAAAATCTTAAAAAAGAAAGAAAGAAAGAAACTCCAGACTCTTCAGCTTTGCCCTCTGGTCTGCTGAATCCTACGCCACGCAAATTCCCTCTGCGCCTCTGGGATTTAGAGATAAGCAGGAGACAATAGCCTCATCCTCACTGCCCAACAGCCTCGTGCCTGGGGAAGAGCCGCATGGTCGCTGTAATCGCCAGTACCCTGGTCTCTATTTCTCACTTCCCCCTGGGTTAGGAGAGGCCACGCGATTCTTCTGGACAAGGAACCATGAACAGAGGTGTGTTACTTCCGGGCTAAAACACCTAATTCCCAAGGCTCGACTGTCCAGCACTCGAACTGGCTGCTGGAATGTTCCACGGAGCGTAAAGGACAGATAGGAAACCTTTCAGGCTTTGAGATCCATACTGCAGTTATTCAGCTGTGCCGTAGTGCAGGAGCGATCACAGATAATACATGAACAAGTAAGGATGACTGTGTTCCAATAAAACTTTATTTATAAAAACAGGCAGCCCCCCCACCCCACCCAAAGAGCTAGAGTTTACCAACTGGGAGCTTCAGGATCGTAGAAACTCGCACAGTCTGGGTCATCAAGTCGTTGCCCGGAGGGCAGTTCTTAAGAGTCACCAAACTGCAGCAAACTTTGTGTGGTTGAGAAGTAAGGCCTTAGGATTGTAATTGACGGAACAGAGCTCAGCCTGACCTGACTAATGTTTTAAAAATATTTTTGTTTATTTATTTGACAGAGAGTGTGAGTGAGTGAGAGAAAGAGAGAGCACAAGCAGGGAGAGAGAGAGAAGCAGGCTCTCCACTGAACAGGGAGCCTGATGTGGGGCTCAGTCCCAGGACTCCAGGATCAGGACATGAGCCAAAGGCAGATTTTTTTTTTTTTTTAAGATTTTTATTTATTTTTTTGACAGAGAGAGATCACAAGTAAGCAGAGAGACAGGCAGACAGAGGAGGGGAAGCAGGCTCCCTGCTGAGCAGAGAGCCTGATGTGGGGCTTGACCCAACCCCAGGACCCTGAGACCATGACCCGAGCCAAAGGCAGAGAGGTTTAACCATGGGGCCACCCAGGAACCCCGACATGATTAATTTGAGGAGTCTCTGCACTACCTTGAGAAAGCAAGTGCCATTTTTTGGAAATAAAGGGAAGGATACTAACCCCGCCCCCCGACCCCACTGCCAGGAGCAGGTCCACTCTAACCCTCGCCTATCCAAGCTAAGCGTCATGCCCAGCCTGTCGCCCAGTAGATTCCTTGAATCCTCCTTGCTATGAACTCACTTTCAAAGTAACTCTGTGACTTGATTCACTCCGTTCCCTCCTTGAACATTCCTTTCGTGCTCCTTCTATCTCCCTGAATCCTTGCCAGCTACACTTCTTCCCCCCCCTAAGGAGCCTTCCTTTTTTCTTTTTTTAAAGAGTTTATTTATTTGACAGAGAGAGATCTCAAGCAGGCAGAGAGGCAGGCAGAGAGAGAGGAGGAGGAAGCAGGCTCCCCGCTGAGCCCGATGCGGGACTTGATCCCAGGACGCTGAGATCATGACCTGAGTTGAAGACAGAGGCTTTAACCCATCGAGCCACGCAGGCGCCCCAAGGAGCCTTCTTATCTCCTCTACCACCTATGATTGTTAGTTCAGATCAGAGTTTCTGTCTGGGGTCATGGAAAAGAGAACAAGAGAGCCAGCCCTGTTTGTGAGAGACCCATGGTGGTAAGGGCTCAGGGGCACAGAGCTCACCCAGCAGAGTTAATGCGAGAGGCCGGAGGGAAGAAGAGCGAATCACATCCAGCAAAAAATCAATCTGTCGCGCCCACAGTGCCTCGTTTGGAGATACAGACGTACAAAAGTAAACGACAAAGAAAAGCGAGGGAATGATGAGTGCAAACTTGAGAATTCTGGTCTGGAAGGAAAGGAAGGTATGCTTTTGGGGAGGCTCACGTGAGAGTTTTCGAAGGTACTAGTCTTGGACATCTTGGGTTCTGTGTTGGGTACATGGGTGATTGCTCTTCATTCCTCCAACCGTGCGTAGGTTATACACAAACTCTTGGGGTGTGATATATTTCTCAAAAAACAACAACAACAACAGTGGGTCAGGTAAGAAGGTCGTAAAGCAGCGGCCACAGCAACGGGCCTGCTCTGTTTTGAACGCAAGGGTGTGGCTACAGAGGCCCAGCTCGGTGCCCGCCAACTCGTAAATGGTCGAGAGAAAGTGCTGGGAGCCTGAGTCCAAGGGGACAATAGAAGGCCCCTCAGAAGGAGACCCTTCCTTAGAAAGTTGTCTCTCTACCCTGCCTTTTTCTCTGCCTTGGCAAAGACCCAGCCTCCAGTGTCCCTTGGAAAGGTTGCCGGAGACTCACCTACCCTGAGATACACCCGGCAACGGAAGGCGGGGCCGCCTTATCACAGGGCTGGCCCAGGACACGGAGTGCAGTGCAGGCCACCCATGCTGCTTTTAGGAAATGCCATTAATGATGCCGGGCGTGGTATGGCCTTTGTCCCTTGGGGGACATGGGACGTTTGGTGAAAATGTAATCTGGTGTAAACCAGCATGAACTCATCCCTTGTGGAATGGCTTTGACCTTTCTGCTACTTTCAACAACCCAGACTGGCTTTTCTATCTTTCTAGTAACATCGACGGTGGAGAAAAGATGCATGCCAGGGGGCAGGCAGGGACAGAAAGTAGATGCTGATATTTAAGAGCACCAGCTCGGGGGGCAAACACAAGCAGCCAAGCCCAGAGCTCAGTTCCACCCTGAGGTAGCCGAGTGACCTTGAGCAAGTCACTTACCCTCTCTGCCCCTGCTTTTCTCACTTGCTAACTGGGGACAGGCACAGTCCCTATCACCTAACAACACCTCATCCGGGTTGTTAAATAAAGTAACTACCTTATTAAACAAGGTATTTCAAACAAAGGTTTTAACACAGAGTTGGGTTCATAGTACATTCTCAATAGATGTAAATCTCCGTGACCGCGGAGAACTGGGTTTTGCCTGGAGCAGAGAGAGCACTGCTGCGCCAGCCCTCATCCTCTTTAAGGAGAAAGACGAGAAAAAAAAAAAAAAATTAGTGCTTCGAAGTGACAAGGTCTTCCTAACCCACTCTACATAGTAGAAATAGCATCAATTTTCACTGAAAAGGGGTAGCACAACTTATGTTGTGGGAAGCACACAAAAGCGAGCCGTAGCATCGGGAGTCCGAGACAGGGAAAGGGAGCCGTCCCGCACCCGTTAGCACCTGAGCCCCGCTTCCTGGGCCGGTCCCCCAGCCTCAGCCAGCTGCCTGGTGGCCTTCAGGCTGCCTTATCCTGGCACGGGCATCCTTCCCACCCTCCCTTGCCTTCTCCCAACTTCTTTCTGCTTCTCCTGGCCACCTGTCCCTTTGTCCTGGAAACTTGAAGCAATAGAGAAATAAGAAATACGAAGATACCAAGATACCAAGAGAGCTGGTGCCCCCCTTTCCCCCAAGGGGGGCTCACTCATGTTCAAGTGCCCCCAGTGGAAATCCCAGTGCCCTTGACAGCCCTTGTGTGGACAAGGCAACTACTCCAGCAGGAAGGAAGGAGGCATGTGGTAGTGGGTAACCGCGAGGTTCTGGAACTAGACCCCAGCCCATACTACTTCTTAACTACTGTGACCTTGAGGAGGCTCCTACCCTCCCGTGTGCCTTACCTGCCTGGCACATGACATGGGACTCTGGATTGTCGTGAAGATCGAAATGAGTTCGCTGACATTAACCTCCTAGAAAGGAGCGTGGCTCGCAGGGAGTGCTTGCTGTGGCTCTGGCTGCTGTCCCCTGTCTCAGTCCCACTCCCTGACTTCCATTCACAACATCCTTGGGAGCCACCCCAGGAAATACTGGTGAGAGCGTCTCTCTCTCTCTAGCTCGGACCATTGATGGAATGAGGATTTTCTTCCTTCTGAGGCTACTACTGTTTGACTTGTTATTAATGGGCGTGTTTTTATTGCCGTTTTACCTGCCGCACATTGTCCTCTCAGATTAAAATAATGATACCTTCGGTTAATAATACCTCGCACTTGGAGAGTTGCTTTCATCCCAGCAGCTCAAAGCCCTCTACAAACATGACCTCATTCGTTCTCCCTGAGCTCCCAGGACAGCGACACTCCCGACACTCCCGCGTTAACAGGCCTGAGAAAAGGAAGCCCTACCCTCATTCCTCTCCAACCAGATTCTCAGAAGCCAAAGTATTGACAGAGCATTTCCACCTCTCACGGCCACAGATCAGAGACAGAGGTCTGTTGCTCTCCCTCTCGCTGCCCAGAGTGACCTTACACCCACAGAGCCAGAGTCCCTCCGGCTTGGGGGCTCGGTCCTCCACGCCTTGCCCAGGAGACCCCAGCTGTGACACTGGTACCTGCAAACAGTAAACATTAAAGAAACGTTCAGAATAAACAGCCTTGATAGCCTGGTGGGGGAGGGGGGTAGAAAAAAAGGTTTGGCGATTTTGTTTTCAGGACGCTTCTCTTCCTGGAGAAGTTCTTAATTCAGACCCAAGGGTTCCTGCGGGCTGAAAGGCCTCTGCCCAGGTAAATCCTGCTACTCATGGTTGTGGCATGCTTGCCACCTGTATGTACTTGTGAAAACTGGAGCCCCACAGTGACAGTACTTCCTTGTTCTGGGGCTGCTTGTGGCCTGAGCTCCCTGGCAATACATGCTGCTGTCTGCTTACTTTTGTTTTCACCTTGCAATTACTGGAAGGGAAGGGCTGCAAGCCGTGCTTGACTCTCCAGCCACACTCTAGGGCTCAGCCGGCGTGCATTTCATGATGGCAAAAGAAGCAGTCAAAAAGCTGACTCCTTCCCCTTCAAAATAAACAAACATGGGCACCTGGGTGGCTCAGTCATTAAGCGGCTGCCTACAGCTCAGGTCATGATCCCAGGGTCATGGGATCGAGCCGCATCAGGCTCCTTTCTCATCAGGGAGCCTGCTTCTCCCTCTGCCTGCCGCTCCCCCTACTCCCTCTCTCTCTCTGTTTGTCAAATGAAGAAATAAAATCTTTAAAAAAAATAAACAAACAAGTAAGCAAACAAACAAAAAGACTAACTAAACGCAACAAGCTCATTATAATGCCCGAGGCCATTTTTCGTCAGTACATAATCATAGGGTGTAATTTTTTCCCTTATTTATATTTTATTTTTTATGTGGTCAAGTTTTCTTAGAGACTTACATTTGCTTTAGGCAAAGTCAAAATAGAACCAGGGCTTGCTTGCTTCTAACCTTCTATTCTGCAGACCCTTAACTAATTTCAACATACCGTGGGATTGATATTTCAGATGCAAAAACTTACCAAGTTTTTCAGAAACAAATTCTAACAGTGAATCCCTAGCAATATTTACCTTCCAAACCTCTCTGTCCCTTCCTCAGTCCGTCTAAACCCCTAGTTCCTTCCCCACACCTACAGTTCCCAGACACACAGCCCAGAAGGTCAAATCCTTTTTTTTTTTTTAAGATTTTATTTTTAAGTAATCTCTACACCCAAGGTGGGGCTCAAACTCACAACCTCAACATCAAGAGTCACACGCTCTTCCTACTGAGCCAGACAGGCGCCCCTGAAGGTCACATCCTTATCCAGAATATGGAAGCTCTGCACACATAAACAAATCTTGTTTTTAAACAGCTGGGGTTGAGAGCCAATGCTGGTATAGAAAGACTTTTTTTTTTTTTTTTTTTTTTTTAGATTTTATTTATTTATTTGAGAGAGAGAGAGAGAGCGAGCAAGGGTTGGGAGGGGCAGAGGGAGAAGCAGACTCCCCCCTGAGCAGGGAGCTGGACAAGGGGCTCCATCCCAGGACCCTGGGATCACCGGAGCCGAAGGCAGATGCTTAACCAACTGGGCCACCCAGGCGCCCCTAGAAACGCTACTTTTAGAAAGATGGTAGAAATTAAAACTTCAGCGAGTTCCGGCGACTTCAGAAAAGGAAAAGTTCCAGGCTTGGCATATTAACGACTGAGAAAGTCACTAATTTTTCCTCCTTGCAACTACGCTTCGCCTATGCTAACATCGGCTCAGAGAGCAATGTTTTTGGTCCAATAACCGGGAAGAGACCATTGGGGCTTTGGGGAGGATCGGGACTGAAAGGAGGCAGAAAGCGGGTACCTTGTATTTCAGTAACAGGAGAAGAAAAAAAAGAAGTAGAGCTGCTTGAAAGTTTTTTAAAAAAATAAACAGTTTTGAGACTTGAGCAGCTGCAAAGCCTCTGTCTGTTTTCTATTTTGATCATTCTGCTTCTCGAGATGACCACATCTTTCAGAGGAAATGAGTCAAAGCCACTCTGTCTTGCTTTTCCAGCTGAGCATGTTCAGTTTCAATGAAGTAATGAATGAACTTGGCCGCACCACCCCCAAGCCTACAACAGCAAACACAGGGCCCTCGGCCAATCAGCAGACACTCCAGGTTTTCAAGTTGAGTTCAAACGGGCTCCCGGAAAGCCAATCAGCGCGCGCGGCTCCGCCCCAAACTCCCGGCCGCGGCCAACCAGGAGCCGGGACGAGCCAAAACACAGCGGCCGACCAATGCCGGGCAGCCCCACGGCGCCGACCTCCGCCAATGGGCGCGGCCGGGCGAAAAGAGAAACAGTGCGGGCCGCAGGCCGCAGGATTCGAATCGAACGTCCGCACCGGAGCCGGGCGCAGGCCGAGCGGCGCGGGCCAATCAGCGGCGGCGGCTCGCGGCCCCCGAACGTTGGACACCGGCCCCGCCCCGCGCCGTTGTTTGTGGTGTCGGCGGCCGCGGGAGCCGGACCGGGACACTCGCCGGGCGGGCGGCGGGCGGCGAGGGTCCGGAGGCCGCGGGCGGGCGGCGGCGAGCGCGAGCCGAGGGCGTCCGGCCTCCCGCGGCCGCCGAAGCCATGTCGGTGAACATGGACGAGCTGCGGCACCAGGTCATGATCAACCAGTTCGTGCTGGCCGCGGGCTGCGCGGCCGACCAGGCGAAGCAGCTGCTGCAGGCGGCCCACTGGCAGTTCGAGGTGCGCGCGGCCCGAGGCCCGGGGGTCGGGGCAGCCGGGGGAGCCGGGGGTGGGGGGGCGGCCGGCTGCGCGCCGCCGGGACGGGGAGCTCTGTGTGTGTCGCCGCCCGGCCCGGCGGTCGGCGGCCGCGCGGTGTGGCGTGGGGCGCGGGCCCGGGGGGGGGCGCGGGGTGGGGGTGGGGGACCCTGCCGGCGACACCTCCCCCCCTCCCGCCACCGGCGCGCGGCCCGGGGACGCCCCCTGACGCGCCGCGGGCCGGGCCGGCCGAGGGGACACGGCGGAGGAGCCCGTGCTGGCGGGGCCGGGCCGGCCGGGCGCTGGTGGGCGGGGGGCTTCCCGCCGCGGCCCCGTTAACCGCCGCCCTGCCGCTGTGCTTGTCCGCAGACCGCCCTGAGCACGTTCTTCCAAGAAACCAACATTCCCAACAGCCACCACCACCACCAGATGGTAAGTGGGTCCGGGCGCCGGCGGGCGGGCGGGCGGGGAGCGGGGGCGTCCTCGGCGGCCCGCAGCGCGCCGGGGGCGCGGGCGCGGGCGCGGGCCGGGGGCCGCTGTCAGCCGCCGGCGGTGACAGCCATGTTGCCGGGGAGCGCCGCGCCGCGATGTAAACAAAGAGCCAAAATGTCTTCCAGGAAAGAGCGGCTCCCGGGGCCGCCTGGCTCGCCCAACTTCGCGGCGCGGCCCGGGGGCTGCCGGACCCTCGAGCGCGGGCCTGTGCCGGGCGCGCTCCCCGGGACCAGCGGGCGGGGCTGCCGGGCAGTGGCCGGGGGCCGCGGGTGGGGAGGGGGCTCGGATGAAAACCACCGTCGGGGGGGGGGGGGGGGGGGGGGCCCCCGGGGGAGGGGCCCGGGGGGGGGCGGGGGCTGGGTGGGGGTGTCTGTTGACGGGGAGCCCCCATCAAACAACCCAGCTCTGCGGGGAACAGGAAGGGGACAAATCCACCCTGGTTCCGGGAGCTGAGCTCTACCCTGAGAGCCCCGCTCCCTCTTTCCTGTTGTTGGAAAAGGGACAGGCCCCGAGTGTGGAGGAGGGTCGGATTTTGACGAGATAAGGACAAGAATTTGCATTTAATCTCAGTGTGTGAAGACCCAAAGTACAGGAAACAGAGCGGTCCGGGGCTGGGTGTGCTTTCTTCTCTTTTCCAGGCTGGCCCTCTTGGCCTGAGCCTTTGCCCTCCTGGCCAGTGGGGTGTCCTGCTTTCCAGGGGCACCAGGACCTGGCTTTCACTTCAGAGGCTTGAATGCCTTCCCCTCCCTTCCCCACCCCCGCTAGTTACCTATTAGCTCTGCTGGGGGAGGAGGGACTGGGCTCCACCAAGGGGATTGTAAAACACGATTCCCCAGGAGATCTGTTGTGGCTTTCTGATTGCATTTCTGGCATTTTTAACACTTGGTGTCCTTACCCATGGCTCTTTTCTCAGTGCTGCTGCCTTTCCTGGAGAAGCGGCACGAGGTTCCCGTGCTGTGTCTTGTCCTTGGTGCCCTGTTGTCATCTAGTTGCAAAGGACTAGTAGAAGGGTCTATCTTGACCTTTTAAACAGCTCTTCACTTGGAATGGCTGATGCTGTGTATAAATCAGAAGAGAAACACATACTGGAGTACAGTGGGACAGCTGTGGGAGCTGCAGGGATGTGGTGGCTAAGGTCAGGCTCCTCCTAAACTGAGAGGGGTCATCTCTAGGAGACCCTCCCCTGCACTTGAACATGGGGAGAGCTCTGGCTCCCACTGTGCAGCAGAGCCTAGGAGCACCCCAGCTCCCAGCTCTCTAAAGAGCCTTGAGGTCCCCTGCACCAGCTTGTAGCCATTTGAAAAAGCCCAGGGGCTTCCAGCACAGCCATTCTGTGATGCTGTGAAAAGGGAGACTGACCCAGGAGAGCAGGGACTAGAGGCCCCTTTAGACCTTGTTATACCTTCTCTGCAAATCCCAAGGGGTTATAATCTTTTTTTAAATTTATGTAAGGAAGCTCTGTACCCCACGTGGGGCTGGAACTCAGGACCCCCAACATCGAGTTGCATGCTTTTCCAGCTGGGCCAGCCAGGTGCCCAGGGCTTATAATCTTTTAAAGCTTTCCTCAAGGCAGGTTTTGTAATATTATAATCAGTGTATCCATCAATCCACTGCCCATTGCGTACTTCATCAGCACAGCAGAGAATGCCATTCCTGCCCTCAAGGAGTCTGTAATTTTTTGAGAGAATAAATCAAAGGAAAAAAGTTAAAAAAGAACAAGAGGACAGTAGTGGCAAGATAGCAACACCAGAAGTGACCCCAGGGCATGAGTAGCTAATAAATGACTGTCTGGTAGATTACTGTACAGTCAGTCACACAGTTGGAGGCATCTTCCCAGGTGGGGTGGGAGGGGCGTCCGGGTTGAATTGTGGGGGGCGCTGAGAAGGGGAGTGAGGCCCTGGCTGGGAAGCAGGGTGCAGTGGACACGGTGTACTTTAGGGCTGGCAAACTCCCCTCTGTAGTTGTTAGAACTACAACTGGAGGGGTTTTGCAAGCATCTGGCCCAAACCCCAGCTTTTCACCAAAGTAGAGCGCCCCTCGGAGAGGTTAAGGAACTTGCCCGAGCTCACAGGGCTCGGTGGGCACGGGATGCTCCTGGTCCAGGAGAGGCAGGCCATTCTCTGCTGTGGGGTGGTGGTAGAGACGGGCTTCAGTGGCGTGGCCAACTGGGGAAGTCACGATGCTGTGATGCAATTGGCCTCTGCCCCCACCCCCCATTCATTGTTTCCTGCTGCCGAGAAGTCAGCCCCGGGCTGGGGGGCGGGGAGTGGTGGAGGGCGGAGGGAAGTGGTCTGGGTGGGGCCAGGCCTGCCGGGACTCGGGTGGCCGCCCCTGAGGAAGACAATGGTTGCAGCTCCCCAGCTGCTGAGAGGGCGCTGGCCCAGTTAACAGGACAGATTTGCCTCCCTCCCGGTTTCTGGCTGGGATTTCACTGCAGAGCTGTGAAAAGCTCCCTCTGCGAGGTGAAGAGCCCTAGAATCTTGCTCCCCCAGCCCCGTGCCTGGGGGAGGGGCTGGTGTTGCTAAAATTAGGAGAAATTCAAAGAAGGACTCCTGTGGCTTCCTGGGAAAGAGAGAAGCTGCTATGAGGTCAGAACAGGCTTTGCAGGCCTTGCTCTCTGCTGCCTCTTCCCCGAGGTCGGGTGAGAGAGTTCTGGGTGGCACCCCCTGGCCCCACCGAGCTGCTGGGGATAGGGGGCAGGCTGCCACCCCCCATGTTCTCAGGGAGCGCCACTGTACAGCGCCCTCCTCCAGGCCTTGCTCCTCCCAGCTGGGGTCCCTGATCAGAAAGGGGGGGGGGGGGACTGGGGGGGGGGGGGGGGGGGTTTCCTTCCAGGGTCCTGGCAGAAAACAGATGTTGGGGTGCTGAGGAGGAGGAGGGCTGAGGGGACAGAAGAGGCCGGACTCTGCCAGCACCCTACCAACACATCGTGGGGGAGATGTGGGGACACAGAAAGCCCCAATCCCTGCTTTTTATCCTTGGGGAGCCCAAGCGTGAAGTGCAGATGAGTCAGAGTTGGCTAGAGACCGAAGAGCTGCCCCCCCCCCCCCCCACCGCAGTTCTCGGCACGGGGGTTGGGGGGCGCTCACCACCCTGGGAGTCTGAGCCCAGGAATCCCCTCTTCGAAGCCTGTAGTCTTGGTGTGTTTTGGTCCGTTGACTTGAGCTCCGGGCCTCAGTTTCCTCATCTGTGCCCAGGCATCGAGATACTGAAGACAGAGCCTCCAGGGCCACTGGCTGGAGCCGAGTGAGCCCAGATGCCGAGAAGGTGCAGGTCCTCCGTTGGCAGAGGAGGGAGACCCTTGGGTCTGGCTGCCTTCCTTTGACCGAGGACCTCGGAACGGCTGAGTGCGGATTACGGAGGGCGCCAGCTGGTTTCTTACCCAGACCGAGGCGCTAAGCACCCGTGTCCCGGGCTGCTCTTTTGTGTCCTCACTTGAATCCGACACCCTGGCTTCTGGTCGGACTTAACCCTTTGCTGCGGACACTCCTCTGGGCATCCCTGCCTGGCATGCAGGAAACACTCTTTGGTTTTGGTTAAAAAAAAAAAAAAATTGTCAGGGTTTGTCCTTATTTTTTGTTTGTGTTAGCTCCGGGTGAGAGGGGGGCTTCTGTCCTGTTGAAGCTGCCCGTGGACTGGCAAATGGGAATGGAGGCGTGGCCAGCCTGGGGGAGCCCCACCCTAGGCCCTGTGGGTGCACAGGGCACAATGGCTCAAAGTTGGGGGCTGCGGGCCGGCTCCCCCTTTCCAACACCTGTGTTCTCTCCCAGCAGATGTGCACCCCCAGCAACACACCTGCCACACCACCCAACTTCCCTGACGCACTGGCCATGTTCTCCAAGCTTCGTGCCTCCGAGGGCTTGCAGAATAGCAACAGCCCCATGACGGCTGTGGCCTGCTCCCCCCCTGCGAGCTTCAGCCCCTTCTGGGCCTCGTCCCCGCCCAGCCACCAGGCCGCCTGGATCCCGCCCTCCTCGCCCACGGCCCACAGCTTCCACCACCTGCACCACCCGCAGCCCACGTGGCCCCCCGGAGCACAGCAGGGGGGCTCCCAGCAGAAAGCCGTGGCTGCCGTGGATGGCCAGAGATGAGACTGGATGCCGCCAGGCGCTGGGCTGGAGCTGGGGCGTGGGGGGGCAGTCCAGGGCCGGGGGGGACACAGGAGGGCCGGGGTGGGGGAGGAGCTGGGGGTGGGTGGGGTTTCCTGAAGAGCGCACTGGAAGATTTTATAAAAGAATTTTTGTGGGTGGGGGGGGATAGTAAACTTCCTGAGCCACTTGGGTCCTTCAGGAGTTTCTCTTCAGACAAGTTTTTTCCTCTTTTTAATATATAACTATAATATATATGACTATATAAATATAACTAATGTTATGTGAAGCGAGGCCGGCTGGCTGCGGTGTTGGGGTCAGCAGGGAAAGCCCGGAGCGTCTCCTTGGGCCAGCACCCCCTCCTCCAGCCCTCGTCCCAGGGCAGGTGCTTGCAAGCCAGGTGGGGTGACCTGCAGCCCTGAGGGGTCTGCTGGCTGCCTCTCGGAGTTGATGCCTTCGGGAATCGAGAGGACCACCGCGGATCCGCTCGGAGGAGTCCCACAGCAGGGGCTCCCAGAAGCGCCTGGCGGCCAAAGCTGCAGAGGTCATCACAAGTGCTCCCCACCTGGACTTTGTGGCTGGCTCCTCAGTGGCCCCACAGCTCTGTCTGTCTCCGGTGTCGCCTGTCGCCAGCCGGATGTATGGGGCTTGTGCCGAACTAAAGAGCTGGACTGGGTCAGGGGCTGAGGCTCTGCCCAGCGAGGGTCCCGCCTCTCCCGCCGTGTGTCTCACCCGAGTGGATGGCGGAGTGGAGAGCTTGACTTTGGATTTACTTCCCAAATCAGTCATCTCACCAGGGTGAAATTTTAATTTAAAAACTTAAAAGAGACTTTTCTAACTTCCCTGGTTTGCTGTTCCTTTATTTCCTGGGTAGGAACAGGGGTCCCCTTGGGAAGAGGGGGGCGGGGCTTCAGTGTGGGGTGGCTGATCCGGGTATTCTGATCAGGGGTGTCGGGACCAGGGGATTGATAGGACCAGCTGGGTCCAGCTGAGTATGGGAGGGAGAGGAGGGCCTGGGTCTGACTGGCTTCTGTGACCCTCTCCCTTTCTTGGCCCTTGCGGTGTGGCCCACTGCAGGCTGGCACTTGGCCCTGGAACCTTTGTCTTGTCTGTAGTGGGGAAGCTGCTCCCCGAGGTCCCAAGGCATCTGCATCCTCCCACTGGGCCCGCCCCTTCTGTCCCTATCCTCAGTCCCTGGGGCTAGCCTGGCCCTGACTGTGTGTTGAGTGGCCAATGGGGCCTTTGCTTAAATGATCCTCAACCAGGTGGTGGATGCTACCTTTTTTTTCTTTTTTTTTTTTTAAGCTTTTTATTTGGCTGAGAGACCGCCAAAGAGAGGAAACACAAGCGGGAGAGTGGGAGGGAGAAGCAGACTTCCAACCCAGCAGGGAGCCTGATGGGGGCTTGATCCCAGGACCCTGGGATCATGACCCGAGCTGAAAGCAGATGCTTAAGGATTGAGCCACCCAGGTTCCCCAGGAGGGATGCTACCTGTACCCCCCTGTGCCCTAAGACCCCTAAAACACGTGTGCGCTTGTGTGTGTGTGCGTTGGGGGGAGGAGGCTTGTTCTCGCCCTCCTCAGCAGCCAGAGGCCTGTGATGGACCCTGCTGTAGACTGGGGCTGGAGGGGCTGGAGGTTCATAGCCTGAGGGGGAGTGACATCTGAGAGGAGCCTTAGGGAGCACGCCAGGCTACCTCCTCCAGCCCGCCCGCGCAGCGGCCCCTGTGGAGCCGAGCAGAACCTGCCAGCCGTGCCCTCTGCCCCCTGCATGGGATGGTTTCCTCCGAGGCTGGGTTCGTCCTTCCAGTTTTGTTTCCTGGTTGAAAGCCCCTGGGCCACCTCCCGGCCTCACCCCTAAGCCAGCCCACCTGTGCTTTCCGGGGCTGCGAGGGGAAGTCCCTGCAGGGCCCGTGGGCGGCCACGCTGGGACCACAGCCTGGGGAGGGTGGGCGGCCTGGCCCAGGTGCGGGGATGGGGGCTGGCCTGCGCTGCCTGGGGAATGTCCTCCACTCCCCGTCCTCGTCTGGGCGCAGGGGAGGCCTGGGCACGGAGGGCTGGGCTGTCCTGCTTCTGCTCCTCCCTGCCAAGCTGGTGAGTTTGGATTCTAGGCCAGGGACACTGAGCCAGGAACCTGCTGACATCTCTCAGGCTGGGTGAGAAACGGGAGCCCGGGCAGGAGCAGAGGGGCTGGAGCTGGCTCTGCTGCTCGGGGACAGAAGGGTGCCTGGCGTGAGACCTTTCTACCGGGCCCCCCGGTTCAAGCTGTTCCCCTCTTCTTACCCAGCCAGGGCATTAGATCGTTGGGAGAAGATGGAGGGGGATCTTGGCCCATGGGGAAAGCAAGGGAAACAGCACCCCCCGCCCGGAGGGAACACCTACCCCACCCCCATGACACCCTCCTTTGCCCACAGGGGACTGGGGAGAAACCCTCTTCTGGGCAGTTTCCTGCCACACTTTCCTTTCGTGTGTGATCTGACGCCCCACCCCCTCCCACCTTAAAGCGAGCCTCTTGTGTGAGACACCCCTTCCCTATGTTGGGGTGATGAGTGGGGCTGGGGGCCTCCCATGAGAACAGACCTGAAGACAGAAAAGCTGCGTCTGTGACTTCAGAGGCCTCCAGGGGAGGGCGGGTCTCCCTCATCCCCGGGGCCCCAGAGGGGTCTGGGGGCTCATCCCATACCTGCTGAACTCAGCCGCCGCCCCTCGCTCCTCTGTCCCCTCAAACCTGCCAGGACCTTCAGCCCCAAGGACTTGGAATAGCAGTGAACCCTCTTGCCGCTTGGGGGCCCGGTGGAGCCCAGCAGGCTGGGGCCGTACAAAGGCGAGGCCTCCGGGCTGCTGGGCACATGGCAGTCCCCTGGCTAAGCCCCTCCCGACACACTTCTGCTCACATTTCTTCTCAGTCTTTCTGGGGAGGAGGAAGGGGAGCAGGGAAGCAGCCTAGGCCAGGCAGTTCCTCTTTGCCTTGGCAGCCGCCACTCAAGGGTAAGCTGTAGAGGAAGCAACCAGAAACCTTCCCACGTGGCTGGGGCCCTGATCCCCGAGGGATGTGCCAGGAACACCCCAGTGGGCCAGGCCAGCCCGTAGGCCAGCAGCCTCGGGGTCCCGTGGAGGTCAGGAGAGAGCCCGCAGGGGTAAGAGCGGCTCCTACTGGGGCTGACCAGCCCCGGGCTCTGGGGTCTGGCCTCAACAGCTTCTTTTAAAGCCCCGCACCCTTGGAGGGTTGCTTCACCCGTTTTCGGGGGTGGGGGGTCGTGGTCTCATTCTCACGCTACAAGTCCAACCTGTTCAACTGAAGGCCGGCCACCCGGACCCGGGGGTGCTCTGGCGGGGCTTGGCCTGCAGGGCCCCCCACTCTGACTCCGTCTTCCCGAGCCAAGACCACAGAAGCCTCGCTGCCCCAAGCTTCTTCCTAAACATTTATTAATACCTTTGCTCACTGAGCAGTGGTGGACCGCGGTCCCCGGGTGGGCTCCTCGGGCCCCTCCCCGGGGGGCATGTCCATGTGCATCTCCAACTCGCTGGGGCTGGGCGGGTGAGCCGTGTTGGGCTGGGCGAGGCGCCCCTCAGAAGACAGGGGTCTGTCTTTCCGTGGACGAGGAGGAGCTGTGAGACGTGGGAGACATGGGGGGCTGAGGTGGCTCTCTTCCAGGCCCCACACCCCCCGCAGCCCCCTTTGCCCGAAGCGCCGGCAGCACGGGGGGACAGAGTGCTGGAGAGGGGCCCGCAGGGCTGCAGTGGGCCGTGCAAGCCCGCCTGGGAGCTCCTGAGCAGGGTTCCTTGCTAATCTCTGGGAGTTAAAAATCAAGGCCTCCTTGGGTGGCCAAGAGCCTGGCTCTTGGGTAATGTTTCCTCTAGTGATCAAGGGACTGTTGAGGCGCTGCTCACACCAGCAGGTGCAGGAATTGCTCCTAAGACTGCCCTCTCCCCTCCTGCTCCCCTAACATTTTAGGTGTCCTGAGAGTAGACGGAGTGCCAGGGAGGGGGGAGCTAGGTGCCCCTGAGAACACAGTCACAGCTCTGCACTCTGTCCCCCACTCAATCGTCTGTCCCCTCCTGCTCTGCCTTGTGACCAGCATAGGTTCCAAAGGCTGACAGCTTAAGTCTGAATTCCACTCCTGCTGCTTCCTAGCTGTGTGACCTTGGGCGAGCACCTTAACCTCTCTGTGCCTTCGTTTTCTTAGCCGTAAAGGAGGCTCACAGTGATCCCTGCCTCTTCGTGTTGGTGTGAGGATTAAAACCGGTTCGAAGTGTCAAGCCCCTCACAGTGCCTGGCTGGAGAGAGCGATGGCGAGGGGCCCTGACGAGCGCCACCGCTCCTCTGTTTCTGCTTCCTCTGGGCGCTCACTGAGTGCTGGGACTGGAATGGGCCGTGAAGGCCAACTAGGACTGGGCGTTTAACGGGGCCGGGGGAGGGGGCAGCCCTTGACCTCCTGCAGACATCCGCAAAGTGTGCGAATGGAACTTTTTACAGGAAGAAGGGCAGCCCCTTTCGTTAGATCCCCTTTCTTGGGTGCCCTGACCCCGAGCAGCACCAATCCAGGGCCCCCCTTTACGGGCAGACAAGGAAACAGGTCTGGATGCGGGGGTGGGGAGACTTGCTCACAGTCACTTGAAGGTGATCCGGCCTGGTGGTGATTCAGGCCAGTGTCCCTCTCTGGCCCCCAGAAGGATGGCTGGACCCTGGGGGACCCTTAGTCCCCAGACTTTTAGGCAGGAGTTAGCCCTTGGGGGAGCACAGGGACTCAAGGGACCGTCCAGGCCTGGGGGTGAGGAGAAGTTCCTCCCCAAATAAGGTCGGACTGCACCCATCAGCTGCTGCACAGAGCTGACCACTAGCTCCAGGCGAGTGAGCACCTGTGAGCGGTGAGGGGGGCTGGACGGGGGGGGGGGGGGGGGGGGGGGGCGGGGCGGGGGGCCCGGGGCGGGCCCCCGCGCCCCGGCCCCCCCCGCCCCCCGGGGGGGGGGGGGGGGCGACGCCCCCGCCCCCCCCCCCGCGGCGTTTTTTTCCTTCTGGGGGCCAGAGAGGGACACTGGCCTGAATCACCACCAGGC
>NC_081572.1:4955343-4967398 GCF_022355385.1 Mustela nigripes | reverse complement strand
GGGGGGGGGGGGGGGGGGGGGGGGGGGGGGGGGGGGGGGGGACTTGAGCCTGGAGCCAGAGCCCTGGGCTACAACCCTGCTCCTGTTCCCTCTCCTGGGAGATGGGGACAGTAACAGCATCTGCCCCCCAGTCCTGCGACATAAGAACTCAGTAAGGGCGCCTGGGTGGCTCAATGGGTTAAAGCCTCTGCCTTCGGCTCAGGTCAGGATCCCGGGGTCCTAGGATGGAGCCCCGAATCGGCTCTTTGCTCAACAGGGAGCCTGCTTCCCGCCCCCCTCTGCCTGCCTCTCTGCCTACTTGTGATCTCTGTCTGTCAAATAAATAAAATCTTTAAAAAAACAAACCCAACTCAGTAAAGATGGATCTTCCTCCCTCCCCCTCCCATCCCTCAGCTCCCCGGCGCTTCCTCTCTGCGGGGAAATAAGGGCAGAGACCAGCCCTGGGCAGGGAAGGGGGCTGGCGGGCAAGCAGGAGAGGCCTGGGGGCAGTGGAGGTCACCCAGAAGGCCAGAGGGAAGCTACCTGGGCTGTTGACAGCCAGCATCTGGGCACTCTGAGGTCTCGAGGGCAGCTGGCCGTTGTCGCTGAGGGACTGCTGCCTGTGCACGTGGGGCCGGGAATGCTTGGCCTTGTGCTTGCTCATCCCGGAGACGGAGGCTGGTGGGGGACGGTGAAGGGGAGGGTCCATTCTGAGATGCTGAGTGGGAGCTCTGTGGGGACCCATGTGGATGGGGAGAGGGCTGCAGGGCCGCTGGTCGCGGCCGCCTTAGCGGGGGACCTTCCGAGTCGGAACTAATGGATATGCCCCTTCTAAGCACTCCATTCATTCCCATGTCCATCCATCCAACCACCCACCCACTCAGATATGCTCTGAGGACCTACAGCCGTGAGCCCTGTGCCTGGTGCTGGGTGAGTTCTGACTTGGGCTCAAGTTCAGGAGGCCAGGTGGCTGGATAGGTGCACACGAGCTCTAAGAGCAGGTGGAGCTTTGGGAGGGGGCGGGGAAATTCAGCAGGTGGTGGGTGCTGAGGAGGGGCACTTTGAGTTTTGAAGGAGGGGTAGGACTGGGTCCTGGTGGTGCTGGGAACAGAGGCCCAGGTAGGCAAGCCGATGAGGCAGCACGAGGAGGAAGACTTCATGAATGTGTCACAGGGCCATGACGTCCCGGCTCATTGGCTGAGACTAGATGGCTGTCCCCGACCTGCCAACACTGACCTGGGGCTTTGAGAGTGTTTGGAATCGGAGCAATAGCAGGAGGAGGCACCCAGGATCCAGTGGTCCCATGGCCTTCCAGGAGCTGGGCAGACCCCGAGGGACTCCTGAGCAAGGAGCCTGAGGAGTCTCTGGGCCCCTGGGACACTCACTGTCTTTGGTCAAGATGCCCGGCAGCCTTGTATCCATCCGTCCCTTGTAAATATGTCCATCCAAGCCCAAGATATCCACCTCATCATGCTGGGGGCGGGGGAGGGATATCCATTACCACGTGGCCCCTAGAGCATGCCCTCTGTTCCTTCCTCCATGAGGGCGGTGGCACTGAGGGACGTCCTCCCCCGACTCCCAGATCCCTCCCCCAGGCTCTGGCAGTGCCAGGGCGAAGGGAGGGCCCGTGGTGGGGGTGGCAGGGCTCGCTGGGCAGGAGGCCCAACAAAGCCGGAGTACCAGAGGCTTTCAGAAACAGCCTCCAGGCAGAGGGCTGGTCATCCACCCTTCTGGTGACATTTTCCAGAATGACTGGAGAACGTGGGGTCCTGTGAGGGCCCTCTCTCTTCACTCCCAGGCAGCACCCCAACCTTCATGGCGATCTGGACCTCCTCGGTGGGGTACAGGCCCTGGGACAGGTGCTGTAGACGGCTGCGGCGGTAGGGGTACGTGAGGGTGTGGCTGCCCCCGCAGCGCCGGGGGACGCTCGAGTACACGTAGTCGGCTGTCTCCGGCACCCTGTGGTGAAGATGGCAGTGTCACCAGAGCCGGTGTCCCCTAGGACCCAGCTATGGGGGGGGACAGCCAGCCGGGGATGGGACAGCTGTGTCAGGGGTCTCCAGGAGCCAGGGCAAAGCAAACTCGCTGTCGGGCCACCCTGAAGACCACTAATACCCTCTTTCTCCTGCCCGCCGTCCCCCCTCTTTGGCAGGGCGTTCCCCAGCAGTACACTCACAGGGCTGTGGGTGGGCAGAGGCTGAGCCCCGCGGCCAGAGGCCCCATCTGTGTGGTCCTACCGTTTGTAGCAGGGGGAGCTCAGGCACTGTGCCTGCAGCAGCTCCCGGATCATCTGGCTGCTGGCCCGGACTGAGCCTCCGAAGTGGATCTGCACCTTCTCAATGTCCATCAGCATCTTGGAGTGCATGGTGCGCAGGCGCCCCACGCTCCGCTCCATGTGCGCCAAGTCGCCCCGAGGGAAGGCGGTACCGCCCAGCTTGAGGCTGTGGGGCACAGGCCGGTGGGTAAGGGGGCCACGCCAGTCCGAGCCCACACTCAGACCCAGGCCCACTCCAGCCCTTTATCTGTGCCCTTTTAAGCAGGACCCTGTGTGGACAGGCGCCCTGCCCGTAGCACCCCAAGGGACCACAGACGGGACGGGGTGGAAGCACACTTGGCCCTCCCTACCTGGAACCCTGAGGGCTCCAAAGTGCAGTTTGAAATCATCCTTAAGGCTGAACCCCCATCCTTGGGAGATGGAAATGCGGCAGGGAGGTGGGCAGGAGCCCAAGGAGTGTGCATTATGTCCCCACCTCCTCCCCCAACAGCCACTGAGCCCACCCTCTGGCTGGGTGACATCGGACCCCTCCCTTCCTCCCATGCTGGGGCTGCTGAAGCATCTGGGGGTGTGAGGAGGGAGAGGTCCCCCGCCGGCAGCCTCAGCAGTGTCCCTCCGGCACCCCCAACAGGAGGGACTCAAAGGCAGGTGATTACTAAATAGGCCTCCATTCCTCCTCTTATTGGGAAGAAGTGGGGGGCTAGCTGAGAAATTACTCCCTGCCCCCCACTGTCCAACCAGGAGGAGGAGCCTCTCCAGAGAGCCATGCGCCCTCCAGCGTCTGCCCCGGCTCCCCTGCGAAGCCCCGCCCGGGAGCCTGCTGCCCCGTACTTGCGGCTCTGCTGCCGGACCTGCTCCAGCTCAAAGATAGTGTAGGGGCGGGTGGAGCGGTGCCCAGGCAGGGCTGGGCCCACAGGAGTCACCGGGATAAATCTGGGCAGGGGCAGAGAGAAGAGGACGGTTGGAACAAGAGAAATCCCATTCCTAAAGCCAGGACTCCACAGTCTACGTGCCCGAGGAGCCTTCCCGTCCAGGCTGTGGCAGAGGGAAGGACGGAGGTGAGGCCTGTGGGAATGGACCCGGGGGAGAGGAGCCGAGGAAGGACAAGTGTTGGAGGCAGGCAGGGAACAGAGGAGGCGCAGCACAGCTGTGCCCGCCCCCGTGACAGCCACCAGCTGGGGTTGGCCAGGTGTGGGCACTCACTGTCCAGTCACAGCTGTCTCCAAGGGCCGGTCACAAGAGAGGCAGTGGAAATGTGCCAAGAGCTGCCTGTGAGGAGTGGGATACACGCAGAGGGTGAGTATCCTGCCCGGACGGTGGGGAATGGGAGAGACGGAGAACACAGACGGCCTTGGGCCCTCTGCAGGCCCAGCGGGCCGGAAGCTTGGCTCACCAGGGTGACAGGTCCCAAGCCACCAGAGGCAGATCTAGTCCCTGTTCCCTTGGAACACCCTAGCTCCTAGGTTTGCCTGCTTTGGGGTACCTCTCCAGCACCCACCTGTGCCAACCCAAAGCCAGCAGGGTTTCAAAGGGCCCCAACGGAGGCCCTGTGTGAAACTCGGGCGCCCTCTGGTGGCCAATAGTGGAAACCCGGGGATTCAAGCCTGCCCCAGGGCAGACCAGGGGACCCCTTGGAGCAGGCTCGCCTCTGGGGACTGTGGGCCCATCCCTGCCTCGGGGCCCCAAGGAGCACACCCGTGCCAAAGAGTCTTAGCCTTCTCTCCCCACCCTTCCTCCAGTGCAGGAGGAACCAGCCTAAGATGGAAGAGCTTTTCAAGCTCTCAGATTCTATCCCTGCAGCTACGGGATGGTCCAGTGGGATCAGCCTCTCCCCCAGGGCACACTGCGCTCGCTGGTGGGGACCCCCCTCCCAGCCCCCCGCTGTGGTCCGCACCCCACCTCCGCATGGCCGCCGCCTCGTCCGCCTGGTAGAGGGGAGAGCGCTCCTTGAGCTGCTGGCGCAAGGACTTCCAGCGGTCTTCCAGCAACTTCTTCACGGGGTCCAGCTCCAGGCGGTCCAGCTGCGGGTGGCCGTGGGTGAGTAGTGAGCACTGGGATAGGCGGGTTGGGGCAGTGAGTGATCTGCCCTCACCTTGCTGTCCATCTCCACCAGGAGCTTGTCCAGCATCTTCTGCCAGTCCTGCTCGTGGTCGCTCATCTTCGCCACCAGCTCCTGCATCATGTGGTTCAGCTGCTCTGTGGTGGCATCGAACTGGACACGGCTCACTTTGGCCGCCAGGGCGCTCTTATCAGCCTTCTGCCCGCAAGAGAGGAGGGGGCCCCAGGTGGGAGAGAGCCGGGGCAGGGCCCCATGGCCCTGCAACAAGCCTGGACACTGAGCTTCCCCCGGGCTCCGCTCTACTCCTGGCCTTTCAAAGAAGGCCCTGTGAGACCTCTCGGGACACAGAGCGGCTCTTCTGGGCCTGGCCCGCCCTTACCACGTCAATCTCCATCTCCAGGTGCTCTCTGTTGGCCTTTTCCTTCTCGAGCTTCTCTATGCCCTGGTACAGCACCTGGGAGGCGGGGGCGCGGAGAACGAGGAGCCAGGATGGCAACGGCCTCGCACCCCCCCCCCCCCCCCCCCCCACCCCCCCGCGGGCCCCTCACGTCAATGTCCTTCTGCTTCTGCCGGTGGTCTTCGATGAGGCTGCTGGTGGTGATGTAGAGCTTCTCGCAGTCGCCCTGCACCTGCAGGATGGCGCTCTGGACGTGGCCCAGCAGCTCTTCATCCTGTGGCAAGAGGCACAAAGGCAGGCTCCCTGGGGCCGCTGCGTGGTGTTACTGCCCCGCCGGGGCAGCCCTTAGAACATTGCCCGGAGGCTCCTGGCTGGTTGGTTCAGGCGGTGAAGTGGCTGCCTTCGGCTCAGGTCATGGTCGTTCCAGGGTCCCAGGCTCCAGCCCTGTGCCCAGCTCCCTGCTCAGCAGGGCAGTCTGCGTCTCCCTCTCCCCCTGCTCGTGCACTCTCTCTCTCAAATAAATAAAATTTTTAAGAAACCACCCAGCAGGAAGGCCAAAGTTGGGCCCCCTTCTGGCTCTCCACAATGCCCCCCAGACCGTGGCAGGCTCTCTGCTCTGTGTGTCCCCCACCCCGGCATGTGAGCTTCAGCCCCCACTTCCCCATGGTCCAGCCTTGAGGGACCTGGCCCCCTGGAGGGGGTGCCCAGCAGAGGCGATCGAGGCTCCAGAGCGGTGTGCTGCCCTGTGGCTCCTGAGAGCTGGGGTGTGGGCTACTGTCTTCCCACCTGCCCTGAGCAGGATCTCAACTCCAGAGCCTAAGAGGCAGGACTCAGGGACTCGAGAGACTCTCCCTGCCCCCACCAGCAAGACTGCCCTTCGCTGGGGAATTGAGAAGGGGACTGGGATACTGTATACTGTGTCAAGGAACCTGCTATGCCAGTGTCCCCCGAGGCACATGAATGCATGGCCTCATCCCCACGGAGCCAGGGTTTCGCCATGGTCTCATGTCCCCAGAGCTAGTGCTGCTCCTGCCCTCGCTGTGACCCAGTGAAAGGACCAGGGACTTGTGTGGGGTCAGTAAAGGGCTCCACCTTGGCAAGCTGGCCCTGAGGCCAGTTAAGCGCCATCAGCCGCTCCTCGGTTTGTGGGTCTCCAGGCTGTGGCTCCCCGCCGTGGGGCACAGGAGGCCATGCCAGGAGGGGGGCGCCAGTGGGAGTCACCTGGCTCTGGAGCTTGGCTTTCTTGGAGGGCCGGGAGGCAGCCAGATTGTTGACCATGTCCTGAAGCTGCTCGTAGCGCTGCACCAGCGTGCTGACCTGGTGGCTCAGGTCCAGGCTGCAGGCGGGGCAGGTGGCCTCCGGGTCAATCTGGCCAGGTTCCAAAGTGGACAGCGTCTTGTGAGGAGCCATGCTCAGGGACAGCAGCGTGGAAGATGAGGCCAGCATGTTCTCGATAATCGCCCTGAGCTTGTCAAGCTGGGTGTGGGCAAGAAGGCAGGTGCAGAGCAGTGAGTGAGGCATGGCCGCGATCTGTCCACACGGCCGCGATCTGTCCATATCGCCAGCCCCCACGTGATTCAGGCAGTCACTGCCCCTGCCAGGGCCCCTCAGAGTGCAGTGCATGTAGGAGAGGCGCCCAGGGTCCGTCTGTTAAGTAGTGAACAGAGTTCTCGGCGAGGACGCCCTGATGCTGAATAAAACCCTTACAGGATGGAGGTCTCCGGACCTTTCTCTAGTCAGCTCGTTGATCTGGTGTGAGGACATGTCTCTCTAGCTAAACCCTCGAGTGGTGACATCTGTTAGTCCACCAACACTTACAGGAGCTTGATGACACCCAGACACAGCTCTGGGCCCTCTGCTGCTCACACATGCTCTGTTCCCAGCCGGGATTCAGTAACAAGAAATCAGTGGGACGGGTGCTACTTCTGCTGCAGGGGTCTCTCCTGCTCTGGGCGGGAGCAGACGCCTTCCCCTGGCTCTCCTGTCCTCTTCTGTTTCCCGCAGTCCCTGTGCATCACCGCACATGACGGGTCCCGGGTCGGCACCCGGTTCTGGGTCAGCCAGTCCCACAGCCGTGGGACCTCTTGCCTGGCTCAGAGAGGGGCTGGGCCAACTGAACCCCCTCTATTGGAAGCGTGTAACATCGCGGGGCCAAGGCAGCCCTTGTGGGCCATATGCAAAGGCTGGCTGGGAGCACGGTGGGAAGGAGATGTGGAGGTGTTGGAGAGAAACGGGTACGGACGGGGACACAGAAGCACAGGTGCGCACAGAACCGGACATGAAGGACGGAGCCCGGGCAGCCCCGGCCAGACTGCCCCCTTGGCCTGGAAGGTCTGCCTTTTCTAGCCTCCCCCCACATCGATGTTCTTTCAACCAAGCTCCCCTGTGCCTGAGCTCAGTGAGACTCCTGCCTGCTCCCAGAAGAACCGGCACTCTTCGGAAGTGTCCGTAAGCGTGGCAGAGGGCCCGTGGGCTAAAAGGACAGACTGATTCTCTAGAAGAGAGGAAGGTGCCTCCCCGAAGTATGGGCTTTTCAGTGGAGTTGTGAGGGGTAAGTTGGAGCCCGCTGGGTAAGTGGGGGTGACAAGGACATTCTGGGACAAGGGGCAGCGTGGGAGCGCAGCTGTGTATTCAGAGGCAGGAAGCGGAGATGGCGGCAGATGGGGAGACTGGAGGCCGGTGCCCTGAAGAGGCTGTGCTGGGAGCCGGGCCTGCCCAGGGCAGAGTGTGGCTCCCAGGAGAGCCCTGGAGGTTGCTAAGCTTAGACGTGAGCTGTGGACATGATCTTCTACTCCTAGAGCCTCACACTGGACAAGTGGCTTTGGGGTCAAGACATGGTACATGCTGGTGGGGTGTGGGAGTGGCCCAGAACCGGGCCTCTATCCCTGAGGCACTCCTGACATCAGTCCCTGTGGCCCTGTGGCTTTTCCCATCCGGTCCTCCTGCAAGTACTCACAGGGCCAGTCCTGGTCCGGACGCTCTTCAGTGGGAGTCTGGGACGACCGGCGATAGCATCCCTCAAGATTTAAAGGCAGATGCTATCGGAGCGCCTGGGTGGCTCAGTTAGTTAAGTGTCTGATTCTTGCTTTCCCCTCAGGTCATGATCTCAGGGTCATGGGATCGAGCCCCGAGTCGGTTTCACACCTGCACAGAGTCTGCTTGTCCCTCCCTCTGCTCCCTCCCCCCGCTTGTGCTCTCTCTCTTTTTCTCAAATAAATACATAAAATCGTAAAGGCAGACACTAACAAGAGGATGGAAAGAGCCCACAGAATGGGCGAAAGCGTTTGCAGAGGGTGCGACCATAGCCCCACCCTCCACGGCCGACTGAGAAGAGCCTGGTCTCACCTGGTCCTGCAGGTAGAGGGAGGCTTCGGAGACCGAGTGCTCCATGCTGACCTTGCCCCGCTCTTGGCTTTCCCTCAGCTCGGCCAGTTCCTTCTCGATGTCAGCCACGGTCACTCTGAGAGACATGCAGAAGAGACGGTCTGGGCCCACATGTCCCACGAGGGACAGAGGATGCGCACCACGGCTCTTGGGCCCACCCCACGGCAGGCTCTATCTAGGGAGTTCCAGGCACTGCTTGTCCGGAAAGTGGGTGCCCACGTGCCGACCTGAGAGGTTTCTAGGGGGTGGGACCCCCCCCCCCCCGCCGTGCGAGGGCCCTGAGGGGGCTCTGACACGTGCTCTCCTCCAGCTTCCGTCTGGGGAGAGACTGCTGCTGCTGGACTGGTTTTTTTGTTGTTTTGTTTTAAATTGTTTTAAAATATTTTATTTATTTATTTGACAGACAGAGATCACAAGCAGGCAAAGAGGCAGGCAGAGAGAGAGGGAGAAGCAGGCTCCTCGCTGAGCAGGGAGCCTGATGTGGGGCTCCATCCCAGGACCCTGGGATCATGACCTGAGCTGAAGGCAGAGGAATTAATCCACTGAGCCACCCAGGTGCCCCTGCTGGATGGTTTTAAGAACCTCGAAAACTTCTACCAGCTACTTGAACTACATATGGACACCCTGAAGGGCAGACACAGCCAGGGTCAAAGACAGGGGCCAGTTCAGACTGTGAGTGAGCCAAAGGCTGCCAACACCTCCTTGGCTGGGGCGAGGCGATGCCCAGACACAAGTTGCACTCAGCAGGAGTGTTTTACCTGAGGATTCCCAGCTGCAAGCTCAGCGAGCCATTCTTCAGGTCTTTTCCTGTTCCGTGTTCACCGTTGTCCTCCAGGATCTTCTGCATCCTCTCCATCTACAAACCCAGCGGAAGAGGAAGGTCAGGCTTAGGCCCAAGTTCTTGGCCTTCTGCATATGTGTCCGCAGCCCGAGCAAGCCCCTTTCCCCGAGTCCGCGTCCTGATGCAAGCCTCTAACAAGAACCATTGGTCAGTCTGTCCCTTCTGGACATCCATCCATCCATCTGCCCACCCTTCTATCCATCCGTCCCACGGCTGTGGACAGCTGGCGTTAAGAACCACTGAAGAGGGGCACCTGGGGGGCTCAGTAGGTTATGCCGCTGCCTTCATCTCAGGTCATGATCTCAGGGTCCTGGGTCCTGGGATCGAGCCCCACATCGGGCTCTCTGCTCAGCGGGGAGCCTGCTTCCCCCTCTCTGTCTGCCCCTCTGCCTACTTGTGATCTCTCTTTCTAATTAATTAATTAATTAATCAATCAATTAAATAAATAAAATAAAACCACTTAAGATCCGGGTAGCCCATTGCCATGGCCACTGGTCCCGAGAGTCCCCCAGACTTGGCTCCAAGGCTGCTGTACTCCCCATGGGCTTTGTTGGAAGCGGCCCCCACGTAATGAAAGAGCACTGGCCTCCTTGATGGCTCCGCCGGGTCTCAACAGCTTCGAGCATGCGGTGTGAGACCCTGGAACTGAGCATGATGTCACCTGAGGGACATTTCCTACCTGAGAGGCTTGTGAAAATCCAACGAGATAATAATGCCAGCCCAAGGATGGCGCCATCCATCAAAATACCAGTGGCGAGTGGGGCCGCAGGCCCTCAAAGGCAGAGCGCGCAGGACTCCTTTACTTACCTTTGCTTTCTCCTGCCGAACTTCTTTGGTTAAGGACTTTAAAGTGTTCAGCTGTTCCTGCAGGTCTGGGGGTATAGCCTTCTTGACTGTGAATAATGGAGGCCTTATTCGTCACAAGGGTTAGATCTCCAGCAGGGATCTCCCAACCCCTGTTTCCAGCCCCCATGGTGAAGCCCCCACAATCCCTGTTCCCAGCCCCCATGGCGAAGCCCCCCCACCCCCGCCAGCAAACAGCAGGACACCCCACTTCTGCTTTTCCCGGTGACTGGGGAGGGGGGATGGGACGGAAGGAAAGAGGGGTGTCCTTACCCTCTAAAAAAATCCACCTAATGCTTATTATCCTGAAGGACTTTGGGGCTACTAACCCACACTTCCCACCCAACTCTCAAATCTTAACTATTCTCTGGGCCCGTCCGCTCCGCACGGACCAAGGTGAAGTTGACCTCTTCGGCATCCTCCTCCATCCTCCCACCGGCCCCCACGGCCGTCCGGATAGACGGCCAGGGCATCCGAACCGCCTCTCTCCTCCTGAGGCTGCTTCGCTCCGAGTCGTTTAATTCCAACTTTTGGACCCCAAAGGCTATAGTAGAGCCCAGAAATGCTAAGAAGGGACATGCTATTTGCAGCGACTCAGGAAGCAGACCAGCAGCCAGAGGAGGCCAGGGGATGCCGGATACACAGACAGCAGCCCCTCTTCTGCACCCCTGGAACCCACCCATGAGGCCGAGCAGGTACTGGATCTTCTCTAGGTCGGTCTGGCCAGCCTGCTCCTCGTCCAGCTCCTTCATGTTCTCCTTGAGCTCTACATAGAGGCCAAGGAGCTCTCCCATCAGACGAAATGTTTCCACTGCCATGGGGAAGGTAGGAGCTAATTTATCCAGCGAGTCTCGTCTCTCGCTCTGGAAATCGCTCTTTTCGGAGGAAACTCCATGGAGGTCGCTGAGAAAGTCTGCGCTCCTGGGAAAGGCAGGCTGGCCTGAGGCATGTATTTGTTTTGGATCCAAACCCATCTGGACACGTGGATCTACCTCCAGGACATCTGGGCCGTGAGGGCCAGGATAGGATCGGTCCCAGGATTCTGGGATAGAGGATACATGGTCTTGCTGTTCTGTGCCTGCTTGTCCCTGGCCATGCTGATCTGGGCCAGGCGAAACCAAATGCTGTTGAGCTCGCTGTACAGATCCCACATGGGGGCTTAATGGTGTCAGGCCATGCTGGTCTGTGCCACGATGTAACAAACCTTGCTGGTAAGTTTCTGATAAACCCTTCTGGCCAATACCTGGTGATGCCAAACCTTGATTGGCTAGGAGTGTTGACACCTGACCATGTTGATATCTGCCAGGAGGTATTACACCAGGGTGATATGGATGTGCTAAAGATCTTGGAAAATCTGGGGCAAATGCTGGAAAGCCACGCAGCCTTGTGCCTGCTGGTATCACACCTGGTTGTCCGGTACCAGGCTGCCTCAAGCCATACTGATCAATTTCAGGTTGAACCAAACCACGCTGATCAGTACTAGGCTGCATGAAACTGTGTGGATATGTACCAGGCTGGATCAAACCACGAGGATAGGCACCAGGTGGAACTGAACCACGAGGATAGGCACTAGATTGACCCAAACCTTGTGGATAAGCACCAGGTTGGACCAAACCACGTGGATAGGCACCAGGCTGTACCAAATCAAGTGGATATGCGCCAGGTTGAATCAATCCAGGAGGATATGCTCCAGGTTGAGAAAAGCCACGTGGATCTGTGCCAGCCTGCACCAAGCCACGCTGATCCACTCCACGATGCCCTAAACCAAGCTGATCTGTACCAGGTTGGACCAAACCACCCTGACCTGCACCAGGCTGGACCAAAGCAGGCTGAACTATGCCAGGCCGAACCAAACGAGGTTGACCTGCACCAGGTTGCACCAACCCACGTTGATCCAGTACAGGCTGCACCAAGCCAGGCTGACCTGTACCAGGCTGCACCAAACCACGATGGTCCATGCCAGGCTGTGTCAAGCCAGGCTGACCTGCGCCAGGTTGCACCAAACCACGATGGTCCATGCCAGGCTGCGCCAAGCCAGGCTGACCTGCGCCAGGTTGCACCAAACCATGCTGATCCATGCCAGGCTGTGCCAAGCCAGGCTGACCTGCACCAGGTTGCACCAAACCACGCTGATCCACGCCAGGCTGTGCCATGCCAGGCTGACCTGTGCCCGTATGCACCAAACCACGCTGATCCATGCCAGGCTGCGCCGAGCCAGGCTGACCCGTGCCAGGTTGCACCAAACCACGCTGATCCATGCCAGGCTGCGCCGAGCCA
>NC_081572.1:4892523-4955243 GCF_022355385.1 Mustela nigripes | reverse complement strand
GGCTGTGCCAAGCCAGGCTGACCTGCACCAGGTTGCACCAAACCACGCTGATCCATGCCAGGCTGTGCCAAGCCAGGCTGACCTGCGCCAGGTTGCACCAAACCACGCTGATCCATGCCAGGCTGACCCATGACAGGTTGCACCAAACCACGCTGATCCATGCCAAGTTGGAATGACTCACGCTGATCTATTCCAGGTTGGACAGCCAAATCATGCTGACTTATAACAGGTTGGACCAAACCACGCTGACCTGCACCAGGCTGCATTAAAGTAGGCCGAACCGTGCCAGGCTGGAACAAAACACGGTGATCCATTCCAACTTGGACCAAACCATGTTCATCCATTTCAGGCTCCACCAAAGTGCGCTGATCCGTTCTAAGTTGGGCTGAATCTTGCTGACCTATTCCAGATTGTGTCAAACCAGGCTGAACTGCACTTGGCTGGACCAAACCAGATGGATATACATTGGGCTGTACCGAGTCAAAAGGATACGCAACAGGCTGTCCCCAGCCACTGGGATATGCACCAGGCTGTGCCCAATCAGGTAGATCAGCACCAGGCTGGACCAAACCACTTGGATCTACAAGAGTCTGGACCAAACCATGCCGATCTGCACCAGGCTGCACCAAACCACGCTGACCGGCTCCCGCTGGTACCAAACCATGCTGGTCTGGCCCAGGCTGTATTATATCATGCTGATCTGTGTGAGGATGAGTGAACTCAGATGTTTCCAAGCTGGGCTGTACAAAACCTTGCCGATCTGCAACAACTTGCATCAAACCAGGGGATGCCAAACCACGTTGATGTGTGAGGTGTGGAACCAATCCCTGTTGATCCACGCCAGGTATTAAAAATCCACGCTGATCTGCAGCCAGGGGCACCCATCCGCGCGGATCCACACCAGGCTGCTGGGCTGTGCCAGGAAGTCCTGTGTCATACTGATACGCGCCAGGTGGAACCGTACCAGGCTGAACTGGGCTAGGTAGTTCCCATCCTTGCTGGTGTGTGCCGGGTACCACTGGTGGCACCATCCCATACTGATCCGGGCCAGGTGTTACCAAGCCCCACTCATCCATCCCAGGTGGCATCACACCGAGCTGACCCACGCTGTGCGGTACCACAGCACGTGGGTAAGTCCTGGGATGCTGCCACACCAGTGGGTCCACGCCATGTGGTCCCAATCCATGCTGATCCGGCCCGGGCTGGATTCGACCCAGGCTTGCATCCACCCCCCAGTGCTGATCTGGGTGACCTTGATGCTCATCTCCGGCCACAGGGCCTGAGGATAGGTCCTGTAGGGTGGGACCAGGCTGTGCTTCTCGTTCCTCTTTTCTTAGATGGGCTGAGCTGTGCAACGGCAGCTCTCTCGTCCTGGGGCGATCTGACTCTACTCTGGATTGGGATGCAGATGGGTGATGGGTCTTTGCCAGGCCAGCTTCGTCACGGGCCCTGGGGTGCTGTTCTCTAGCAGGGAATGTGGCAGCCGAGGCACCTCTGCCTTGTTCCCTGGTGACCCCTTCAGAGGGGTTTCTTACGCCACCAAGTCCTGAAAAGGTCTGATCTGAGCCATAAGCACGGGGAGAATCCACAGCCCGGTCAGCACTTGACCGCTTGATGGGGACTCCGCCTTGAAGTATGTCATCTGACGTTGCGGACGCGTGCCCTCTGCGCTGAGGGAGTCCCGTCATTGTCTCTGAGCCCTGGGTGAAGAGGAAGAGAGAAGTCAGCAGCTGCAGGTAGAAAGGACTCCCTCACGCTAAGACACGAAGGCAAGAACATCCGGGACATTGGATTAGGGTGACTTGGGGCTTTTGGAGAAGGATACCCTCTAGTCCCCAAACTAGGCTAGACACAAAAACTCTGACATTCTTGAAGGATACGTCTTCAAGGCTTTGAGAATCTGCACATTTGCAAATGGCATCATAATATGTCAATTGCCCTCATAAAAGACAGCAGGAAAAGGGGCGCCTGGGTGGTTCAGTGGGTTAAAGCCTCTGCCTTCAGCTCAGGTCATGATCCCAGGGTCCTGGGATCGAGCCCCATGTCAGGCTTTCTGCTCGGCAGGGAGCCTGCTTCTCCCTCTCTCTCTGCCTACGTGTGATCTCTGTCTGTCAAATAAATAAAATCTTAAAAAAAAAAAAAAAAAGACAGCAGGAAGTCCTGGACAATACCAGCGATCTACTATAACTATTGCTCCGCCTACAAATAAAGCATGAGTCATTTATTAAGTTCACAATATAAAGTTTGTCCCATCATTGGCCCGTTGTTGATGGCAAAAGTATCACTGCCAGGCAAGTGAACCATGTATCCAAAATGTAAACGCATAAACTCCGGGGCCTGGAAGTTCCATCGCTGAGGTCTCCTCTACGGACTCTTACAAAGGGCTTCCAGGACATTCGTCCAGTCTGTGGCACCGCTTATGCAAACAGGTTATCAATAGGGGACTGACAATTGTAGGGGGCACACCCACAGAGTACAATACAATCTGTTAAAAAATGATGAACTATTTCCATTTCTAGTCCAAACAGAATAACAGGAATTGGACTTACCCTCCTCCTGTTTATAGCAACTCAAAACCAAAAACCAAACCAAAACAAAAAAAAATCCTAAACTATGAAATGGTGGTTTTCTAGACACTGGATATGAGCTAGTGAAGGCCAGCCATCCCTGAAAGATGTGGAGACAAGCTATGGGAGCTCTCGTGTTGCCTCGGCTTACTGCCATTCCAGTGGAGTTTCTAGGCTGCCATCCTAGGCGAGGGATTCCCTGAGTTGAGGAGACAGACCTGAACGTTCAGGCAGACTGAGGCAATGTGAGTTCACACGACAAAGTATCAGAAAGAAAGGAGGTACAGGGGACGTCTGGGTGG
The DNA here is from genome assembly GCF_022355385.1 of Mustela nigripes. NCBI lineage: Eukaryota > Metazoa > Chordata > Mammalia > Carnivora > Mustelidae > Mustela > Mustela nigripes. The sequence goes on along the minus strand of NC_081572.1, from coordinate 4,952,374 downwards.
CTGTTGGTTGAGAGTTTACGACTCTTGAGTTCCGCTCAGGTCATGGTCTCAAGGTCCTGGCATCAAGCCCCGTGTCAAGCTCCACACTCAGCGGGAAGGGGGAGTCTGCGTGAGGATTCCCTCTCTCTCTCTCCCTCTTGCCCCTTCCTTGGCTCATGTTCTCTCTCTTAATAAATAAATCTTTAAAAAAAAAAAAAAAGGAAAGGAGATACACATAGAGAGGATTCAGGAGATCTGTAGATGTTCAGCACAGAAATGATCAGCGTGTGTATGTGAGGAGACTACCCAAGGCTGGAACAAGAGCCATCTGCAAGGCTGGAGGGAACAGTGCCAGACTCTCACAGGGCTGGGAACCGTGCCTGTTTCTGTCAGCCAGTTTGGAAAAACCTCAGTTCAGGGGACAGTATTGAGAAAGGTGTTGCCTCAGAAGTGGAGAATCATCAGCTCTACACTGAACTCTGCTTTCAGAGCCACTAAAAAAACCCCAACAACCACAGGCGCCTGGGTGACTTGGTCCATGAATCATCTGCCTCTGGCTCAGGTCAGGATCTGAGGGTCCTGGGATTGAGCCCCGCATGGGACTCTGCTTCTCCCTCTGCCCCTCCCCTGATTGTGCCTCTCCCTCTCTCTCTCTCAAATAAATAAGTAAGACTCTAAAAAAATCACCCAAACGAAACATACAGTAAAAGAAACAACAAGGGAATTAAAACAGTCCTCTAGAATATACTTATTTAACACGAAAGAGACAAAATTGAGGAATAGAGGAACAGAAAAGACATAAGACCTGTAGAAAACAAAGAGCAAATGGAAGATGTAAACCTACTTTATCATTCCAATCAGAAGACGGAGATTTGCAGAAGGGATTTAAAAGCATGACCCAGGGGGCCCACACTCACTGTGTGCAGCCTTTTCTCTTCGGGCCTGGAAGCCCATGAGACCCTCTCCAGGGACTAGGCAGCCATGGCCAGGGAGGACCTGGTAGAAAGCACCAGCATGGGTGTCCTGGTGGCAGGAGTGCTGTTGGCTCAGGACATATTCAGCCTAAGAGAAACACGAGGCAGAAGCCTAAGATCATTGGGATCCCTATATCCAAGCCCTCCATCTCTGGATATTGCTTGCTGTCTATGCTGTTGTCCTAGGACGATCAAGAATGCAAGACCCCAGAGTGCCTTTAAGGACAATTGAATAACCAAGAAGTGATGAGTCAAGAACCTGCTGTATGTGTGAAAATGAGGTCAAAATTCCCGAAAAGTTCAGTTCACGTCAAGAACCCCATAAGAGAAGAAATGACCTTTGGTCTTATCAAAGAAGGTCCTGCCACCCTTCAGATAATAATAGACTTCAGCATAACACTTAAGTATATTTTCCTACAAAGGAAAAGGATGCCCGACATGTCATAATTATCATTGACAATCATAAGCTGGTTACAGATGGAGGCCAGAAAGAGTTACTGCAACTAAAGGACAAAGATCATGCTACTAAAGTTGATCCTGTTCCTACAACAGAAGTACTCTTAGGTGGTAGAACCGTACCCTAACTCACAGGGTTTGCTTGTTGAACAGGCTCTACTGAAAGCTAAACTGAAAGGAATTGTGGCAGGATCTGATGTCTGTTCAAGGAAGGTACTAGAATGTCTTTGATAAGCTCCAACAACACAGTCTCCCTGTGTTCAAATTTTCAGCTGGTGGGTGATGTACTAGAAGAAGTTCTCCCTCAGCCTGGTGTTGATCATCCAGTTGCCAGAGTCATGACCAACTTCACAGATTTTGATGAAAATGGTGTGTTCAAAGGACTTCAAGGAGAACTAGTTCATGAATTTAACAAACATGGTGGGTCTTTGAGCAACACAGAACATCTCAAAATCAATTATTAAGACAGTAACAACACAGTTCTGCTGGGAGACTCCTAAGGAGGCTTGAGAATGGCAGAAAGATGGGCCAGTGTGGAACACATTCTGGAAACTGGATATCAAATGGAGTAGAAGAGGTTTTAGAAAAGTACATGGATGCTTATGATACTGTTTTTAAAAAGATGAATCGTTGGAGGTAGCCAACGCTGACTTACAGAAGATTCTGTAAACAAGCCTTCTTTGAGTCCTCTTTCTTGTGGATACAACTGATAGAACTGCTTATCCATTCATCTTGCTCAAAAACTCTGATTTGTAATATATTCTTGCCCTTGAAATTTTCCTTTGCATTACTGAATATCTTGACACATTGAACCCGCCAACTGGAAACTTCTGTTTCTCAATACACCCCTCACCATATTTTTTGACAGATAAAAAACAAGAACAACAAAAAGAAACTTAAGAGCCAAAATTTGAAAGGTAACTCCTCTAACTTTTCCAAAATGCACTTTGTAGTTTATGTTATTGCAAAGTTTTTTTAAAAAAGATTTTATTTATTGGGGAGAAGCAGAGGGAGAGGGAGCAGACTCCCCACTGAGCAGAGAACCTGATACAGGGCTCGATCTCAGGACCCTGGAATCATAACTTGAGCCAAAGGCAGAGGCTTAACCCACCGAGCCACCCAGGCGCCCTGGAAGATATAATAGTTTTTTTTTTTTTTAACTTTTTTATTTATTTGACAGAGAGACATCACAAGTAGGCAGAGAGGCAGGCAGAGAGAGAGAGAGGAGGAAGCAGGCTCCCTGCTGAGCAGAGAGCCCGATGCGGGACTTGATCCCAGGACCCTGAGATCATGACCTGAGCCGAAGGCAGCGGCTTAACCCACTGAGCCACCCAGGCGCCCATATAATAGTTTTAAAAATATATATGAACCAAGCAACAATGTCCTAACAATCATAAGGAAAACCTGATGGAATTAAAGGGAGAAACAGACAGTTCAACAGTAATAGTTGCAGACTTTAATATCCCACTTTTGATAGGGATAGAACAAAGAGGCAGAAGATCAACGATAAAATAAAAGACCACAGACCAACTGGACCAGCAAACATCTGTAGAACATTCCACCCAACAAGATCTGAATAAACTCTCTTGCATGCACACAGAACATTTTCCACAACAGACCATGTGTTAGGCCACTAGAAAACAAAATGAAACACCAAAGCACAGGAAAAATAAAGATGTTTTCAAACATAAAAATACAGGCTGAAACTCATCAACAGCAAGACTCATAAAAGAAATGTTAAGTAAAATCCTTCAGGCAGACAGAAAATGATACCAGATGGAAACCTGACTATACACAAAGGGGTCACAAGCACTGGAACCGTTTTTCTGGACTCAAATCCCTTTGAAAGATAATTGACTGAACAAAACAAGAACAATGTATTGTAGGGTTCATAACAAATGTAAAAGTAAAATGCAGGACAACAATAGCATAAAGCAGGCATTAGCAAGCAAGGGCCCATGGGCCAAGCCCAGCCCATCGTCTGTTTCTGTAAATGACTCTTTATTAGGACACAGGCAAACTCATTCATTTATGTATTGTTCATGGTTGCTTTCACACAGTAACAGTAGAGTTGAGCAACTGTGACAAAGACTGCATGACCCACAAAACCTAAAATATTTACTTGGCCCCTTAACAAAAAAAGTTTGCTGGCCCCAGAAATAAAGTCCCTTGGAAATACTTTATTGTAAAGTCCTTATACTATTTGTGAAGGGGTAGAATATCACTTGAAGGTGAACTGGGATGCGTGAAAGAGGTATAAATCTATAAACTCTAAAGCAACCAGTCAAATAACAAAGATGTTATAGCTAATATAAGCCGACAGAGGAGGTTTAAAAACAAAAAATCCTCAAATAATAAAAAATTAGTAGAAAAAGAAGGAGAAAGGAACAAAAAGCAGATGGAACAAACAGAATACTAACAGCAGGATGACAGGCTCAGCCCTAATTATATCAATAATCACATTAAATGTAAATGATCAAAACAGACTGATTAAAAAGCAGAGATTGGCAGGGGCACCTCGGTGCCTCAGCTGGTTAAGCATCTGACTTTGGCTCAGGTCATCATCTCAGGGTCCTGGGATCGAGCCCCATGTTCGGCTCCCTGCTCAGTGGGGAGTCCGTTTCTCCCTCTCCCTCTTCTTCTGCACAACCCCTGACTTGTGCTCTTACTCTCTTGGATGAATAAATACATAAAATCTTTTTTTAAAATCAAAAGTTGTCAGAATGGTTAAAGAAGCAAGACCAACCACATACCACTTACAAGAAAAAGACTTCATATAGACAAACAGGTAAAACATTAAAGAACAGGAGAACATACACCATGCTCACACTTGAAAAAGAAAAAAAAAAGCTGGAATCACTATACTAATTAATATAGATTTCAGAGCTAAGAATATTACTAAGGATGAAAAGGTCATTTCTTGGGATATCTGGGTGGGTCAGTCAGTTAAGCATCTGTCTTCTGCTCAGCTCATGATCCCGGGGTCCTGGGATCTAACTGCACGTCCGGCTCCCTGCTCAGCTGGGAGCCTGCTTCTCCCTCTCCCTCTGCCACTCCCCCTGCTTATGCTCTCTCTTTCTCATCACAAATAAATAACATCTTTTTTTTTTTAAGGTCATTTCTTAACATAAGGAGATCAATCCATCAAGAGGGCATAACGTTCCTAAATGTCTCTGCACCTAATAGCAGGGCTTCAAAATATGTGAAGCAAAGCCTGATAGACCTACAGGGAGATAGGGACAAATCCTCAGCTGGAGTCAGAGGTTTCAATACCTTTCTCTCACTAATTTCCAAGTAAGCAGAATATCAGCAAGGACACTGTATTCATTTTCTGGAGCTGCGGTAACAGACTGGGTGACTTGAACAACAGAAATGTACCATCTCCCGGCTTTGGAGGCCAGAAGTTCGGGATCTGGGTGTCCACAGGCTTGGTTCTCTCTCGGGTGGTGAAGGAAAATCTGTTCCATGCTCTGTTCTGGCCTCTGGTGGCCTCAGGCATTCACTATGGCTGTCTTCTCCTGACCATCTATGGATGGATGGCCGTCTTCTCCCTGCACGTGTCTTTCTGTCCAAACTCCCCCTTTTATAGACTCACTTATATGGGATCAGGGCCCACCCTAATGACTTCATCTAAACTTGATCGTCTGCAAAGACCCATTTCCAAATAAGGTTGCATTTATAATGGGAGGCAGGACTTCAACACCTTTTGGGAGGGGTGGAGACGGAAACACAGCTTAACCCTAACGGATACAGTAAACTGGAACAACACTAGAACCTACTTGACCTGATGGACGTTTATAGAATACTTCCCCTTATAAGAGCAGGAGACACATTGCGCTCAAGTGCACACAAAACATTTACCAAGACAGAACATCCGCTGGGCCATAAGATATACAGCCATCAATTTAAAAGAAGTAAAAAATAAATAAATAAATAAAAGAAGTCAAGTTGTACAATATATTCTCTGACTACGGTGGACTTAAATTAGAAATTAGTGACAGAAAGATCCCTGGAAAATCCCCAAATATTTACAAACAAAATAACAGACTGCTGAATAGATTGTGGATGCAAAAGAAGAAACCAAAAGGGATATAGGAAATGTTCTGAACCACATACCAGAACGTGAGGGACGCTGCTGGAGCAATACTCGGGACATATTTAATATTTATAGCACTAAGTGCTGGTCCCAAAATAGAAAAGCCTCCATGTGCACTTCAGGAAACTAGCAAAACAAGAGCAAATTAAGTCCAAAGCAAGCAGAAGAAAGGAAATGATGAAGATCAGAGCACAAACCAATAGACAGAAAACAGCAAAGAAAATCAATAAAAACAAGGTATTTGAGTACATCCATGTAACTGATAAAGCTCTAAACAGACCGATGAGGAACAAGACAGGAGAGTCACAAATTGCCAACACCGGGAATGTCATCAAAGCCACGCAAATTAAAACAGGACACCACTACACACCTGTTAGTATGGTCAAAGTCTGGGACACGGATAAGACCAGACGCTGGCAAGGACCTGAGCAGCAGAAACTCTGCTCATTCATTGTTGGTGGGAATGCAAAATGGTGCAGCCACTGTGGAAGACAGTGGCGCTTTTCTTACAAAACTAAACATACTCTTTCTATACACTAGCAATCACAGTCCTTGGTACTCACCCAAAGGAGCTGAAAACGTTACGTCCACACCGAAACCTGTGCACAGATGCCGACAGCATAACTGTCCAAACTCGGAAGCAACCAAGATTTCCTTTAAGTAGATGAACAGATGGACTAACTGTGGTCCAGCCCAGGCCACGGAATATTATACAGTGCTAAAAAGTGAGCTGTATCACGTCATGAAAAGACATGGAGGAAACTTAAATGCACGGTGCTAAGTGAAAGAAGCCCTCATACCGTGTGATTCCAACGGTACGACATTCTGGAGAAGGCAAAACTGTAGGAGACAGGGAAAGGATCGGGGCTGCGAGTGGGGAGTGGGGAGCGAAGGAGCAGAGCACAGAGGACTTTTAGGACCGCAAAATTACTGTGTATGGAGCTGTCTTACGCCATTACACCATTGTCCAAACCCATAGATTATATAACACCAAGAGTGAACTTGATTAAAACTACGGACTTTGTGGGTGCCTGGGTGGCTCAGTGGGTTAAAGCCTCTGCCTTGGGCTTGGGTCATGATCTCAGGGTCCTGGGATCAAGTCCCACATCAGGCTCTCTGCTCAGCGAGGGGCCTGCTTCCCCCCCTCTCTCTGCCTGCCTCTCTGCCTACTTGTGATCTCTCTCTCTGTGTCTAATAAATAAATAACATCTTAAAAAAAAAAAAACTATGGACTTTGAATGACATCATGTGTCCACGTGGGTTCACCAGCTGAAACCATGTACTGCTCTGGTGGGGTCCTCGTTCGTGAGGAAGGTTATGTGTGTGTGTATGGGCCGAAGATATAAGGGAAACCTCTACACCTTTAACTCAATGTCTTTAAATGTATTTTTAATTTTTTTAAAGATTTTATTTATTTGAAAGAGAACAAGCAGGGGCAGGGGCAGAGGGAGAAGCAGATTCCCTGCTGAGCAGAGAGCCCCAACACGGGGCTGGATCCCAGGATCCTCAGATCGTGACCTGAGCTGAAGGCAGATGCTCAACCTACTGAGCCACTCAGGTATCCCTTTAAATTATCTGTCTATCTCTCTTATCTATTTATAGCAAGCTCCATGCCCAGTGTGAGGCTTGAACTTACAACCCTGTGATCAGTTGTCACTGCTCCACCAACTAGGCACTCCTATTCCTTCCACTCGGTTTTGTTGTGAGCCTATAACTAAAAACAGAATCTATTTCCTTTAAAAGTCAATTTTTAAGTGTGTGCGCAGGGGGAGATGTGTCTCCATGAGCTGCAGCCAGCAGTCTTCCCACTACCCTCTTTTAGCGGCTCACCAGCGGCTGTGCTGCGATTCCCATCACCGTCCTCTTTCAGTCAGGACCCGCTTCCAATGATTATAATCTTTTTTTTCCCCTTGATTTTTTTTTAACATAATCTCTACCCTCAACATGGGACTCCAACTCACAACCCCAAGATCTAAGAGTTGTATGCTCTACTGACTGAGCCAGCCCGGCACAACCCTGCCCACCCCCGATGCTTCTAATCTTAAATGTCGCCTGCAACTTGCTCCCCATCTGTTGGCCCGGCTCTGTAAAGCCATGAATATACGAACTGCTGGCCGGGGACTCTGGCCAGGGGGAGGCAGCCAGCACCCCAGGGTGAGTGCGTACTCCCCGGACACCGAAAGACCTCAAAATCTCAGCAAAGCAATTTCTTGCTACTCGCAAAAAAACCACAAGATCCCAGGAAGCAGGAGAGATTCACAGCCTCTTTGGACCTCACCCAGCCCCGGCCTACCCAGCTTGGGGGCACAGTACTTCCCTCTGAGGTCCAGAGCTGCCTCCCTGGTAAGACATGATGGCCCAGCTCTGCGACTCCTTGATGCTGCCCCAAAACCACAGACCAAAAATTCACTAGTCCAGGGTCCTAGACTCATTTTCTACTGCTGTAGAACATGTTACCATGAAAGCAGACGTCGACAGCCGCACGAGGTTATGATCTCAGTTTCCGTGGGTCATGAGTCTGGCCATGTTTTATCTGGATTCGCTCTCAGGGCCTCAGCCTGCAATCCAGGCCAGGCTGCGGCCTTCTCTGAGGCTCAGGGTTGTTGCCAGAACTCAGCTCCTCTTGGCTGGAGTTCTTGGCTCCTACAGGCTACTCTCAAACCCAGCCATGCGGCTCCTTCCATGGGGGCAATCCTCTGGTTTCACTTTCTCGAGGAGGGCTCACCTGATTAGGTCAGGACCATTTGATCCCTCCTGTGATTAAACTCAAAGTCAATTTATTAGCGATCTTGTTACAGGAGAGATGTCCCCCTCCCCAGCCCCCACGCCATACCTGCAGGTTCTGCCCACACCTGAGGGGATTCTGTGTGTGCACAGCAGAGGGTAGGAATCCTGGCAACCATCCTAGGGCTCCGCCTATCACACAGAAAGGCCTACAGGACTGAAACCAATCACTGCAAACAACTGCCACCAAAAAAAGGAAGGAAGGAAACTGACACCGGGCAAAGATTCTGAAAGCAAGTCCTGAAAAAGACCCTCCAGAGGCGAGTGCTGCGGTTATTGTGTCCAGGTTATTGCCCAGCGCTCAGACCCAAGAGAAGCACAAAATGGAAGGAGTTCTGCTAAACCACCCAGCCTAGCCAATCATCCATGAACCGCCCCAAGAGGAAGCAGGGGGCTGTTCCAGATGGCTGCCGGGACAAATTACCCCACAGCTCAGCGACTTCCACCAACACGAATCTGTTATGGTAACAGTTCAAAAGGTCAGAATTCCAGAGCCAGTGGCTCTGGGCGGAGGTCAAGGTGACGGGCAGCACTGGCGATGCTGCAAGCTCTTGGCACAACCCGCTTCCACGCCTCCTGTAGCTTCTTAAGGGTGGCCAGGATTCCATCCATGACTCATGAACACGTCGCTCCTGTCTCTGCTTCTGCAGCCGTACGCCTCCCCCTTTTCTTTGGTAGAACCTTCTGCCTCCCTCTCACTGGTACCTTTGTGATCAATGGGTTCATTTTGAGGCAAAATACGGTTAAGTTCCTCCTTTCTCACGAACCTTGTTAGGTTGTCATCTGAACGGTGAGGTTGTACGATGAGCTCTTCTCTACGCCCGATGGACCCCACACTCCTTCCTGAGCCGGAACGTTCTGTCCTTCCTGCCTTCACAGGATCCCCCCCCCCCAGGTATGGAACCTGCTATTTCCATGACTCCAAGATGTCCTAAAACGTTTATTTCTATTTCCCTGGGGATGTGCCATGGCGGGGGCAGGTAGTTGGAAGCGGGGTGAATCCTGTGCAGCCCCTTCCTAACTCGCTCCACTGTTTTTCGGGTTCTGAAGCCCAAGATATCGAAATGGCGATCACAACGGAACAGGGGGAATCACCTGCCCTCGATGGAATCCTGAAACGAAGCTTTAATTTTGGTTTTCTACGTTATAAAGTAGAGGCCACAAAGCTTCGAAGAGAAAATGCCCTTTAGCTCAGACTTGCTATTTCCATGCAAGAACGTCTGTGCTCAAGGTCTGCGGACCTGGTGTAATGGGTCACCGGAAGGTTCTCCTGTTGTTACGCCCATGGCCAAGGCTCTCTCGGGAGACTCGGCTTCGTCTCGAAGACAGCAAAGTGAAGAAGCGTCTTCCTCCCTTAAGCAAGCTTTGATTAGCACGACAGGGCTGGCTCTTCCTTGGTGACCTGATCACCACAGGTGACCACAGGGTATGGCTCTTCCTGGTTCTTTCTGACCATTAGAGGTACTACGAGGAGCAGCAGGAGGCCAGGCAGGAGGTGGAGGCGGGGAAGCATCCCGGTCATCCTCGCTTGATCTGGCGAAACTGCAGAGAAGGCCCTGCTGCCCATCGGGATACGCGCTTGGAAAAAGCACTGGTCCATGTCCTTGCGTTCACTCACGTCCTGGGACGGGCGACTTCCACCGCTATTCTGTCTGAGCTCCTGAAATGCAGCCTTCCTCCTCTAGGGGGGAAATACAACACCCTCCTCGTGTCTGTCATTCCAGAGATGGGATTTACTCCTCCAGGCTCATGGCCCCTGTACTCAGCGTGCTGGCTTCCAGCCCGACCCTCCCCTCACGATGCGGGCCGCGCCTGAGAGCGGCTGCGCCTGAGAGCCACGGCCCCTCTCCCGGAGCACACCGTGGACCTGAAAAACGCTGACCTTCAATGTCCTAATCTCGTCACTTATGTTAAAGGGTCCCACCAACAGTCCAAGCAACACTGGTCTCCAGCGTTTTTGTTGTGTTTTCTCAGCTCCAGACGGGGATGTTCTCTCCTGTACTTGTGATGCTCTGTACAAGGGCCGAACGTGTTCTGTTGCTTCTCAAAAATCTTTTAATATTTATATTTATTCTTCCTTGCTCCTGGGGCTACTGACAAGCATGAGCAACTGTCAAAACAGACACTTTCTTACCTCTGGACAAGCGGGAGTGTGTAAAGGGGCTTCTGTTGTGCTCGTATCTAGGTGTGGCAAGTGTCCTGCTCGCACCCGAAAAAAATGTGTCGTTCACTCAAAACAGGAGACTGCTACGTTTCAAGAGCTTTGGCTTAAAAAAACAAGCGAAAGCAGAGGCAAACTTTTTCTAGGCCATTCCTTTTGCTAGCAGGGTCCTCTTCCAAGTCCTTCTGCTGCTGCTTTCCTCTGAAGATGCCCCCCCCATTCAAAAAGCAATCACAGGGTGTCTTGTGTACCCCTGTACTATCTGACATGCCCCAGATGGCCACTTGGTGGCGCCAAAAGGTCCACTCTCTTCCCCCTGTTGAGGTGGATACTGACATAGGCAACTTTTCTGAGTAAGGGGAGGGGCACAAAGCCAGAAGGAGAATACCAAGACCAGAAGGGCAGCTGATCCTTGCCTCGATGGCCATTTGATAATTGCCATTTTATTCAGATGGAGAAAGGGTGGGGATAGAGAAATGATTTGAGGGGCACCTGGGTGGCTCCGTAGGCTAAGGATCTGCCTTTGGTTCAGGTCATGATCCCGAGGGACCTGGGATTGAGCCCTGCAGCTCACTCCTTTCTCAGCAGGGAGTCGGCTTCTCCCTGCCCCTCCCCCTGCTCCTGCTTGTACGCTCTCTTTCACTCTCCCTCCCTCTCACTCTCGAATACATAAATAAAATCTTACAAAATAAATAAATAAAAATGATTTAATTATCCTGGGCACTGCCTGGGGACGGACAGACGCATGCACACATTTGTGTGTCAAAGTCATCGCCACAGGGCCCCTACAGACATTTTATTTCCAAAGTCGGTCATCTTTGTCCACTAAGCATGAAGGGACTCAGGCATTTCAGACCAGGCTGTCGAGGAACTTTGAAAAGCTATAAAAGCAAATCAAAACTACAGTCAGGTGCCATTCTTCCATCCAACTGGAAAAAACTGGGTACAGACAGTGCTGGTGGGGACTCGAGAACCAAGCTCTCTCCCACGCTGAAGGGAGGATCTAACTGGATCTAACTTGGAGCCCTATCTGTGGAGGAGAGGTTGGCAAAAGGAGCCAAATCACAAACCTGCATTCCATTTCTTAAGAATGCACCCTACCTACGAATATGTTTGCACATGTGAAGGTTACACGGGAGCACGGTTTTTTCTAAGACTGAAAAAAAAAAAAAAACCTTAAATAATAGGAAGTATGAAATCAGGAACATCCACATAATGGAAAACACTGTGCAGTAGCAAAGAGGGAGAGGTCCAGGGAAGCCCCACCCAAAACCAGGGCCCAGGTCACCAATTTGTTCACCCCTAGTGAGGCCCTCCAGCCGTCAGTAATGGCTTGCTCCAGCTCCTCCCAGGTGACCATGGTGACTTCTTCTCCAACAGGCATCAAACTCATCTTCCGGCCCACGAGGTCCTGACGGTGACAGACAACATGCAGGCAGACAGACACACAAACACCCCAAGTTTAATCCCAGAAAGCTTTAGGAACAGAACTGAGCTAACAGAATCCACAGCCCTAGTCCCGAGGCAACATCACTGTCCTTCAAGTGACCAGTGAGTCCTGGGCAGCCAGTTTCCAGTCCCCTGAGGACCTCTGGGGGAACCATGGGCTGGGATGGGAAGGATTTCCCCCCTATCCAGGGGCAGCGCCCACAGGGGCAGAGGGCCTCATCCTACTTCAGAGGGACACAGACGTCTGGGGTGGGAGCCTGGACATCCTCCCCTACTCCCCCTTGAGGACCCTTTATCACAGAACTCGCCCATATTACCAGGAATTCATCCCGTTCTCTGACCATCTTCTCTAGAGCATCGATTCGCTGGAAGGCTGTCTGGAAGAAGAGTTCGGAGGTGGAGGATCAAACCAGCCCCTCCTGTGGACCCTACACGCACGCATGCGCACACACACGCCCTTACACGCACCCGCGCACATGCGCTCCTAGAAAAGAAAGGAGCTGTGTGGATTTTACAGGAGCTGGGGGTAGAGACAGGACCACTGAGTCAGCTAAATCGTTTTCTTTCCAGCCAACAAGAGGCAGGCAAGTGAGGTGTGGCGGTCCTGGGGGACACTGTGCCAAGAGCAAATGCAAGCACAGGGGTGGGAACCTTTGGTCCTGGGATTCACTTCTCCTCCCCTCGAACAGAACATTCCCGCACTGCAGAATGATGCTGACTTGCCCCGCCAGGACAGAAACGACCCGGCGCTTCAAAGCGTCCGAATGGCTGTGTGGTTTGAAGAGAAAAGCGTCCCCAAGGAACCGAAACAAATTGCTAAAACTTGTTGAACCGAACAACAACAGAACAACAAAAAGTTGTTCTGGATGACCCTTGCAAAGCTCCAGAATGTAGGAATCTAAAGGTGAAACAAGGCTTTGGTCTGAAAAAACCATCTAAAAGCCCCCAAACACCACATTTCAAAAAGAAAAGCTTTCCAGAGCAACGGAGAGTCCCGCTTGGGCCTCAGGCCTGGCATGAGGGGCAGAATGGGGTCAGGGGCCCTGAGGCCTCCCTGAGCCTCTCCCTGGGCTTCTTCTAACTGTCCCTCCTCCTCCTTCCAGCGCTAAGACCCTGGGCGGCTTCCGGAGAGCCTGAAATAGCAGCACTGCCTAGTACTTTGGGCCCCTACTGTCCATCTGAGGGGAGTTCTAGATCTTTCTCCGAGAGAAAAAGATCCGAGTGAAGGTGTGGCTGCCGAGCACCTGCTGGTGTGACCGCAGAGCTCTCTCCATCCCAGCCCGCCCTCCTGGGCTCCACTCTTTCAACACCCACCACCTCACTTCTTTATTCTTGTTTAGAGGAAATCCGCTCCAAGAATATTATCAGAAGTTGTCAGCTCCCCATCATCCCAACATCCCCGACCCGGTTCTGATCCCTGGGGGTCTGAGAAGGGGCAGTGGAGTGGTGAGGACAGGCCCTGCATGGGAAGGGGCGACTCCGCGATCCTCGAGGTGGGGTCCCCGCCGTCCTCACCGCTGGGAGCTCCTGCGCCTTTTCCTGGGCTTCTTTGAGGGTTTTCACGTCCTCCACGACGTCGCGCAGCAGCTCCATGGCCTGCAAGGTGGGGACACAGCGGTTCCGAGGACGGCCCCGCCGCCCGCGCCTCCCTTCCAGCCCGGGAGCCCGTGGTGGGCTCCGCCCCCCCAGCCCCGCCCTGCCCTCACCTGGGAGACCTGGGAGACGATGGCCCGCTCGCCCTTCGCGGTTTTCAACGACCCTGCTCGTGCCCTGGCCGGCGCCAGCTTGGCGGTCTCCTCCTCCAGCCAGTCCCGGGCGTCCAGCTCGCTGATGGGAGCCGTAAGGTGCTGCACGTGGCTCACGATGCCCTGCACCTGGCTCGTGACGGTCTTGAGCTTCCTGCTGAGGTCCTGGACCTGCCCGCCCAGGCCCTTCACCTGGCTCTCGAGCGTCGCCGCGGCCGTCGGTGGCTTGGTCAGGCTGCCGCGCGGCTTCTCCCTGGACGCAGCCAGCTGCGGGGCGCTGAGCGCGGTCTGCGCGATCTCCAAGGGGCGGCTCGTCTCCGGCGACGGCAACGGCGACTGGAAGTCGATGCGCACCTCCTGCAGGTTGAGGCTCCGGAGCATGGCCACGATGAGCGTGTGCAGGGCCGTGAAGTTGACGGCGCCCACCTCCGGGGTGCCGATGGCCAAGTCCGCCAGCTCCCGAAGGGAGACCATGGTGGTGGCCGCCGTCGCGGGCGGCATCGTGCGCCGTCTCAGCAGCGGTCCGCGCCCTCGGCTGGCCAGGCGGCCATGTCCCCCTCACTGCCCACTGCGCCCCCGGGCGCTGCCCAGGGCATCAGTCACTGGAAAATGGAGGCAAAGCGCCTGGCCGCCGGGCTTCCCACCCTCCGCTCCTGGGGACCCGCGCCCGCCTCCCCAGCGGGGTCCGGACAGCCGCCAACCCTCCGCTGTCCAGTCGTCCGCTCTCCGCGCTACACCCTCCCCTTGCGCCGGCTGCAGCCAGCGGACGTTTGGAACCGAACGGACGGCCCCGTCACTGCCCCGTGGTGCGGGGCCCCGCGCACGCGAGGGTTCTGGCACCGTCCAGCGGGCAGCCCGCAGTGCGGGACTGGCCCGTATGCGAAGTCACACACTCCCTCCCAACTTGCAAGGGGATCCTATCTTATCCAGGTCTGGGGAAGCCTGGGGCATACCCCAAGGCACCACTGACTGTTACTTTAAGTAAACGTTCCCAAAGGGGCTATGGGGCTGTGTCAAGGCACTACTATGGGAACACAGCAGTTTGGGAAGGGGAGGGGTCCTGTGGCTCACCTAGGTTGCAGCCCTCACTTAACCTAGGAAGGCCTCCCATGCACTCAGCCATTAAGAACTGACAGATTTAAGAGACACCCTGTGTGTCCTTAGCTCATTCCTTACTCAGGGCAGAGGCACATGTCTTAAGGGATGCAGTCCTGAGACCTTGGCTTTTGGGGGACAGCTCCCATCTCATTTTGCTTCATCAGAAAGGAGGGTAACTTGGAAAAGAACACTCACCGCCCTGGCAGCTCCAACCAGCCACCACACGACAGACCTTCACTGAGCCACCTTGGCCTAGTTTATCTCGAAACAGACTCATCTGGTCAAGTGCCAACATTTCAGCTCATCACAAGCCAGGATGAGACAGGACTAGAGGAATTTGGTGCTCTCAGCAACTGGGGCCTGACTTCCCCACACCAGGTTTTTCCAGAAAATGTAAAATGTCAGTGTTTACATTCAAGAAAGCTAAGGAAAGCCTGAGCAAAAGTCTATACCATGGACTCCTATTTCAACTACTTCTCGAATTCAAATTTTTAGTCTGAGCTGGTAAAATGTAACTGAAATCTTTCATGCCCCTCATCCCCAGTGTTGCCTGGGAATGGAGTTAAATATCAGTCTAGAACCTACAGGAAGGTTAACACCTGAGGATTTTTTGGTTCACCGTCATAGCCCTAGCACCTGACACTCATTCGGGGCCCTCACGCTTCCTGAAACCATCAAAAGAACAAATTCTTGGCAGTTTTGTGCACTTATGTTTTCACCCTATAAAACAGAAGGCTGGGTCACCAAATTAAAGTCTTGTGATGGGGCTTCCCCTGTCCTAGAGGGTGTGGAACGTGAGCTTCTCGATTCTAAGCTCAGTGACTTTCCAGAAGGATGTTACCCCTGCTACCACTGGCCAGAATCCCGACTCCCTGAGTCCTCATGATTTCATCTGCGTATCCCTGAGACTTGGCATCATACCAGACACAGATTAGGACCCACTAAATGCCCACGGAAGGGGTGTATATGAATATATTCTAATTCTAATCCCAGGGAATATATTCTATGAAGTAAGTACAAATAAACACCTCTGTTCTTATAGACACAGGAAAATAAACATTAACTGGATGTATAAATGGAATTTTGGTTGAAAAGGACCTCCCTCAGTTGTCAGTTCCAAACCTCCCTTTTTAGATCTGATGAGAGACCCAGAAAGGACTAGTCATCTGCAGGGCCTTACAAATAAGAACCAGGTCTCCTGAGTAACGGTCCGCAGCTCCGCCTCCCCCACCATGCTGCTATCTGACAATTGAGTTCTTGCTCTAAATTCCCCTACTTGGACTATTAACAGAAGACAACTTGTGTGCTTGAAAAAGCTAACGTGCTTGAAGTCTTGACTGTGGCTTGGGAACTTTTCAAGTCATTAGGAAAGGGATAAAAATGTCAAGGAAATGTCCCTGCAGAGAAAGACAATTGTACAAAGAAGCGGATTGTCCTTTGCCCTCCCTCAGGAACAGAACCAATTCCCGC
The DNA here is from genome assembly GCF_022355385.1 of Mustela nigripes. Taxonomy (NCBI): domain Eukaryota; kingdom Metazoa; phylum Chordata; class Mammalia; order Carnivora; family Mustelidae; genus Mustela; species Mustela nigripes. The sequence goes on along the minus strand of NC_081572.1, from coordinate 4,936,162 downwards.
TCATTGCCCGACGGACAGACTCTGTCCTTCCCATTACATTCTGTCCTGCCCAGAGCAGGCTGAAGGTCTGAAAGGCCTCCCTGACAGATGTGTTGCAATATAGAGTAATTTTAATTGCTGCGTAGGAAGACCATGAGCAGTCCTGAGAAGTGCCATCCACACTGTCATCTATCACACAAGAAAAGTATAATTTGTTCTGTTTTTTTTTTTTTTTTTTTTTTTTTAAATTTAGATTTCTGAGGTGCCTGGGTGGCTCAGTGGGTTGAAGGCCTCTGCCTTCGGCTCAGGTCGTGATCTCAGGGTCCTGGGATCGAGCCCCGCATCAGGCTCTATGGTCAGCAGGGAGCCTGCTTCCCCCGCCCCCGCCTACTTGTGATCTCTGTCTGTCAAATAAATAGATAAAATCTTAAAAAAAAAAAAATTTAGATTTCTAAATCCATTATCCCAACCAGGATTTGATTTCGATGCTTAAGAAGGGGATGGAACCTAATGGTGGAGACTCCTGTCCGGGGTTTAGGACCAGCTCTGGACCTGGACTACCCTTTATTTTGTACCTGTTGTCTCCTGCACTGTCTGGACAGGAGTCAGCCACCAGGAAGGCAGGAGAGCAGGCGGTTCTGCAATGTAGCCAACAGACTTGCAAGACAACAAACTCTTTTATTTGCCATTGAAGAGCCTCGCAGGGATCCAGAGATAGGGGGCTACTCTCTAATCTGACCTCCTTGCTGGGGTAATGCCACAAAGGCTTTGTTGTTCGGTGGCTGTAGGCACGGCAGCTTCTCAAAGAAAAACGGGGTTTTCTACAAAAGATGTACGTGAGGCTGACTGGGGAGAGGACAACTAGACTGGAAACAGTACCAGGGCACTCAGCTTCCCAAACCAAGTTCAACGTTGACACACGTTTCCCTGCGGTGGAAATAGCCCAATATTAAAGAGCTCGGACCATCTGCCCTTAACTCCTTTTTAGTATCAACAAAATTTGGGAATTCTTTTCAGGAAACTAACTTTAGTTTAAGGACCAAGATGGCGATGGCAGACATTTAAGGCCATTTATCCATCAGCTCTGTCTTCCCCTTGACTATCTTAATGGCTCCTACCTACCCAACTGGGTGAGACTGACTATCTGACTTCAGGCTACTTCCAGGCCTCCCTTGAGAGGAAACACTGTGTACGTAAGTTGATGGCATGGCTCTCCACACGTTTTCCTCAGGAGTTCCGTAGTCAAGGCAACGGCGACAGCTAGTCATCCACGGTGATGTTTCGGAAAAGGTAAGCCATGGACTCCCCATTGTGGATTCTCCGAATTGCTTCAGAGAGAATCAGACTGATATCCACGGTCTTTATCTTGGGACACTGCAGCTTCTGCACCTCGTGAGGGACCGTGTTCGTCACCACTACCTAGTCATTGCAGCAACGGAAGATAAAACAGTGTTACTGATGTGTCCCCAACATGGCCACCCAGAAAAGTCTGTCCCACCTTTAGTTCCCGCAGCCCAAGTTCCAAACTACAAAACCTTATTCCACTGAGTACAGTTTTTACAAACTAAACTTAACAGACTTTATACAAGAGAAAGGTTACATGGTTCAAAACATAAGAGTATGAAGGTCATGTTCTACTTGGGCAGAAACAGTAGGGTGAGCCCTGGCACTGTGCAAAACTGGATGAATCCAAGTTGTGAGAGGAGCGCTCCCACAGCACCAAACTACACTGAAATATGAACCACATCCAAGTAAATAAGCTGAGCCTTTATGGAAAGAGGCATCTGTTCCTGACTACGCATTTGTCGCAACACCCAGCTAGCCACCAAGGCTACTTCCGAGGTCCTCCAGAGAGGGGGTTAGGCAACACTGATGGGGTCATTTTACAATTCACAGAAAAGAGAGCAGCAAATCCCAGGCCCAGTAGTAAGTGCACACAGACCTCGTCGATGGAGGACTCCTCGATGAGACGGGGGGCCTCCGCAGACAGGATGCCGTGAGTGGCCATGACATAGATCTTGTAAGCACCTCTCTCTTTCAGGATCTCCGCAGCAGCAACAAAACTTTCCACATCGTCAATAATGTCATCCTGGGGAGACAACGGAGGTGGTGTTCAAGTGCTACCCCCCGTCTCTGTAAGCACATACCTCTCTCTCTTCTCTGCCCGTCCTTTCAGGATCTCCAGCTGGAGATCAGAGCCACCTGCCTGGGCCCGAGACGGAACATCAGGCAGTGGCAACAGCCGCGTGGACCACACTTTGCGTGGCTGTCAGTACAAAGAACAGCAAAGCCTGACGGCCACGTGTGACATACGGAGTTAGAGTTCCCAACTACCAAGGCTCATCATCTTGTCCCACGTTTCCGATTCATCCGACATAGCTGGTGTCCCATTTACTTTTTTTCAAGACAAAGTGAGATGACAAGAACACAGAAATAAAGCCAGCCATTGCAATCGGGCCCAGCAAGGCATTTAGCGCTGGGAGCTAACAGCTCATGCTGAAATGCAAAGAAAAGACACTTGTTCTCACTAGTGAAAATGGAACCGCTCATCTTCGGTTCCTCTCGTGGCCCTAAAGCTGAAGGTTGAGTAGATTGGTGGCTCTGATGAAACCCAGATCCCTTCAGATAAAGGTTATTTATTGGGGTTGAATTTTCTTATGGGAGACCCTGCACTTTTTTTTCCATCTGCAGGTTAAAATAACCCCCGTTCAACCACATAAAGATTTCTTCCAGTCCTGAAGGAGTTTGGGTGAGAAAGGATAGACAGATTCATTTAACTCCCTCAGCTTTACTAGAAACATAATCCGAAAGAGGACAATCTATGAAGAGGCAGCAGGGTTATCTGTGCACACGAAGGACGACATGACCATACCACTATGATCGCGATGCGCCCGCCAACATCTCCGACTACAGTTATCGGTGGCTTCTCTTTGGCCATCATCACTAGCAAAACAAAACAAACCACAAGGCCCCAGTTAGTCACATGTCACTGAGTAAATATAATTGCAACCCTATACCCTGGAAGTGGTGAAAAAAAAAGAACATTATTAAAAAGCAAAACAAGAGCGCCTGGGTGGCTCAGTGGGTTAAGCCGCTGCCTTCGGCTCAGGTCATGATCTCAGGGTCCTGGGATCGAGCCCCGCATCGGGCTCTCTGCTCAGCAGGGAGCCTGCTTCCTCCTCTCTCTCTCTGCCTGCCTCTCTGCCTACTTGTGATCTCTCTCTGTCAAATAAATAAATAAAAATCTTAAAAAAAATAAAAAATAAAAAAATAAAAAGCAAAACAAAGGGCAACCCTCTTGGGTCCCCTAGCTGCTCGGGTGCTTTGTACGATCATTTTTTTTTTTTTTTTTTTTTTAGGATTCTATCTACCCACTTGACATGGAGAGAGATCACAAGTAGGCAGAGAGGCAGGCAGAGAGAGAGGGAGGTGAATCAGGCTCCCCACTGAGCAGAGAGCCCAATGCTGGGCTTGATCCCAGGACCCTGAGACCATGACCTGAGCTGAAGGCAGAGGCTTAACCCCCTGAGCCACCCAGGCACCCCTGTACGATCACTTTGCTAACGCTCAATAAACCTTGCTTTGCTGCCACCATAAATAAATAAATAAATAAAAGGCGGTGGGGGGATTCTCCAAAATGAACCTGGGGCTTCTCAGAAACAGATTGTCTAGAGCAGTGGTTTATTTATTTGTCAGAGAGAGAGAGAGAGCACAAGCAGGGGGAGGAGCAGCAGGCTGAGGCAGACGCAGGCTCCCCGCTGAGCAAGGAGCCTGGGATCATCACCTGAGCCGAAGGCAGATGTTCAACCGACTAAGCCATCCAGGTGCCCCAAAAATAAAATCTTCAATAAAAAAAAAAAAAAAAAAGTAAAGAGAAATGAGTGAAATTAATAGATTTCATTTTAGCCGGTATATCCAAGATATTTCAGTACGTAACTGATATGCAAATTTATGAGATATTTTACCTTTTTTTTTTATACTAAGTCTTCGATACTTGGGGTGCATTTCAGAGACAGCGCTTCTCAGCTCAGACTAGCCCTGCTTCAAGAGCCTAAGAGCCACATGGAAATAGATACGAGCCACCAGCCTCTGGACAGCACAGGCTCAAAAGCAGCAGAGCGAGGAGGGTCTCACCGTCCACAGAAGCACCCTGATAGCCTAACGCCCCGCTGAGAACTATAGAGAAATGTAAACTAAATGCCACTCTGCAGGAAACTGAACAGGTAAAGGCCGCCTGGCTGACGGCCAGCTTTACTTCATTGTCTTCCAAAGTGACTTTATTTGGACAATGTAACCTTATTAGCACGTGACTACATGACTGACATCATCGGTTTCCTGAAAATTAGGGACCTGAAGACAGTAACTATGACTCCATCATGTCTTCCTGATTTTTTTTAGAAGATTTTACTTATTTATTTGAGAGCGGGAGAGAGAAAGAGCCCGCGCACACGCATGCCCATGGGAGGGCAAAGGGAGAGGGAGAAGCAGACTCCCCGCTAAGCAGGGAGCCCCAGCACCAGGGCTCAATCCCAGGACCCTCAGATCATGACCTCAGTGGAAGGCAGACACTTAACCAACTGAGCCACCCAAGCGCCCCCATTTCTTCGTTGATTTGACTGGTCCTTAAAGTACAGGCTTCCTATGTCGCTACCCAGTTTATACCTGGAACAGACCCTTCTGTGTACAAACCTATCTCCAGGATAGAGGAGTGAAGTAAGAGTTCACCCTCAAAAATTCAGCAAACAGAGAGAGAGAGAGAGAGAGAGAGAGAGGGTATTTCAGAAGAACAGGCTAAGTAGCCTACCTTTAAAGCTTTTTATTATTCTGAAATATTAAACCAGTAGTGGGAGAGGGACATAAGAATAAAACTCAGAATAACTCTTGAGGTTAGCAACTATCCGCAAACAAACCGTGTTAGTCCTAGCTACGGGCACTGTGAATCTCCAAGAACAGGTGTGCCTTTCCCCATACAGCACACCGGCCAAGCTGAAATCTGCCGCTATGTAACTGACAAATTTTACTCAACGCTTCCTGATTTCCCATCCCCGAAACAAGGGCGATTTTTTTAACCTGGGCAGTCAAAAACCTCGGCATATAAATATCACCTAAAAGAGGGAGAAGATACACCAGCATTAGGAATGGCTTCCTTAAATTCTATCTTGAATTAAGCCATGTGGGAGGCACCTGGGTGGCTCAGCCAGTTAAGCATCTGCCTTCGGGTCAGGTCATGATCCCAGGGTCCTAGGACTGAGCCCCCGAGTCCAGTTCCCTGCTCAGCAGGGGAGTCTGCTTTTCCTTCTCTCCCTCTGTGCCCCCCTCTGCCACTTGTGGTCTCTTTCAAATAAATAAAATCTTTTAAAATATTAATTAATTAATTAAACCATGTGGGTAGATGGCTGTGTTGACCTACCCACTTCTCAAAGAGATGGGGCCCCTCCCTTTCCCTGACCATTTTCCTCTGTAAAAACAGAAAGAGACTGCAAGCCAGTATCCCTCATCGAAGACCAATAAACAGTCAGCTCCAGTTTGATGAGGGAAACATGCCACTAGTGCTCTTGTTTACTTTTCTGTAACTCTGCTTCTCCCAAAAAGCTTCTATCAGTTTGGAATGTAAAAAAACACAGGTCTGACTAGGATAGAGGCTTAAAAGGCTTTTAAAAAGCAAGCATCTCTCCTGGTATGTTCCTTCTCTGCTCATTACCGGTTTTAGGATCTGGATAAAACGGAACATACAATTTGGTAGCTACTTTAAAACAAACAAACAAACAAAAAACCAGGCTTTATTAATAGGATCCAGGGAAATGAACAGTACCTCACAGGCTTAGAAAAAAAAGTCCCCAATTTTCTAATAGTTGCCCCCCAAAATAAAACACTGAAAATTCAAAATTTTCAGAAGTAAAGAACATACTGAAGATTAAGGATAAAGGATGCTAAAACTACCCACTATTTAGGGTTCTGTTCCCTTTCTTCATTTTCTCAAACAAAAACCAATCTGTTTAAGAATAAAATGAATTGTGCACTATTACTTATGGCTAGAAATCACAAACCATATTAACTTATTAGAGTGGAAATGTCAATTTGTCAAATGACCTCAAATCTTGAAGTCGGAAAATATCTTCTGGGTTTCCCAGCATTGTCCACGTAAAAGATTGCTGCTTTCACAAGCGGCCGTAAGTTTCCCGCAGTCTCTTTTACTCTCTCCCCAGAGGCAATCAACAAACCTTCCTCTGGTAGAATACAGGGCAGGAGAGGACCAAGAGGAATTAGTCATTCCTTATCCACTTTGATTTTGGTCTATTTGTAGTTCAATGGAAGGCCGAACTTTACTAACAGACTGACCTTAAAAAGAGAATAAAATAAAGTCTCCGGGAGGACTGGAGCTGCAGTTATTTTCAAGCTCATGACTCTGCCCACACTCAAGCAAGTCAAAACGTACACTTAATGATGCTCCAGAGGAGCTAACGTCTGTTTTTACTTTAGTGGTGAAAACCACATCTTCACCTGTAAAATTAACAAGCCAGGGAAATCAAGCCCAAAAAGGTGACTTTCTCTCCTTTTTTCAATCCAAACTCTTCATTTTCACCACTGTGGCAAGCACAGAGCAGTGTTCAGAGAGCCACTGACACGTAACCCTTTCAAGTTCATTAGATGCCCTTGCCATCAGGATGGAATCGATTTTATCTTCTAGAACAGAAGCCTTCACACAACTTCACTTTTAATAAATTATTCTGGGGGCACCTGGGTGGCTCAGTGGGTTAAAGCCTCTGCCTTCAGCTCAGGTCATGATCTCAGGGTCCTGGGATCAAGTCCCACATCGGGCTCTCTGCTCAGCGGGGAGCCTGCTTCCCTCTCTCTCTCTCTGCCTGCCTCTCTGCCTGCTTGTGATCTCTGTCTGTCAAATAAATAAATAAAATCTTAAAAAAAAAATTACTCTGGGACGCCTGGGTGGCTCAGTTGGTTAAGCAGCTGCCTTCGGCTCAGGTCATGATCCCAGCGTCCTGGGATCGAGTCCCACATCGGGCTCCTTGCTCCGCAGGGAGCCTGCTTCTCCCTCTGACTCTGCCTTCCACTCTGTCTGCCTGTGCTCGCTCTCACTCTCTCTCTCTTACAAATAAATAAATAAAATCTTTAAAAAAAAAAAAAAATTACTCTGAAGCAGGGTTTCTCAGCTGTGGCACTACTGACATTCTGGACTAGATAACTACATGGTACACCGGAGCGGCGTCCCCCAGCTTCTCCGGCATCCGCTCACAAGACACTGGTGGCACCCGGCCTCCACCCGGTGGCCAGACCAGAAAGGCCTTCCTTCGCACATTGTGAAATATCCGCCAGGGGCTGGGGCAAAACCATCCTGGTTGAGAACTCCTGCTGCTCTGAAAGAACGGGTTCCAGGAAGATAAAAGAGTTCATCTTTCTACAAAATGTAAAGATTCTGAGAGCGAATACTTTGATCCTGTTGTAGCACGGCAGTGTCTTCAACCCCATTATTGTTTTATTGATTTTGAGCGCAAGAGATAGAGTGCGCATGCGTGCGGGCAAGCAGGGGGAGGGGCAGAGGGAGAGAGATTCTCAAGCGGACTCTGGGCTGAGCTGAGAGCCCAGCCTGGAGCTTGATCCCATGACCTTGAGATCATGACCTGAGCCAAAACTAAGGGTCGGTATTGAGCCACCCAGGCACCTCTTCATCCCCATCACTGTTTTTTGGAAGATTTTATTTACATTTTTGAGAGAGAGCGCGTTCGCATGCATACGAGCAGGGGGAGGGGCAGAGAGAGAAGGAGAAGCAGGGACCCCGATGCAGGACTGGATCCCAGGACTCCGGGATCATGACCTAAGGGGAAGGTAGATGCTTAACCGACTGAGCCACCCGGGCGCGCCTCATCCTCATTATTATGAAGTAAACTATTAAAACATACTGGAAGCAAAACTGATATATAAATATAAAGCAGATTTAATTTGGAAAGTACCATTACACAAAACTAGCATTTTTCTTTTTTAAAACATTCCCTTGGTCAAATCTGTAAGAAGGAATCAGAGAATGACCTATGGCAACTGCGCAAGCTGTAAACACACCAATGTGTCCCGGAGGGAACACACGGCTGCATACCACCTTATAAAATATTACATTAATCTGGCAATTATCTATCAAATTACCTTCGACCCAGTGATTTTATTTCTCGGTCTTTATCTTTTAAGTTCACTGAGTCACTTATGGAAGAACGTGAGTCGAGGTTAGTCACAGGGAGTAACGTGAGGTGGCCGAGTGCACACTCCGGGGCCGAGTCTCGCTAAAGGAACTGGGGCTGCTCGCCGGAATGACTGATTCCAGGGCTAAGGAAGTGCAAGATAAACGTGGAACATCTAGTGGTACCAGGAAGTAAGGAAGTATCAAAAAATGCTAGGAACATGTCAAAAGAACACAAGGAGGGGCCTGAAGGGGCTCCCTTTGGCCAAGTCTAAGACAATTTGAACATTGCGATAAACAGTAGCGAAGAATGAGAACACCCTGAACAAATTAAGATCCTGACTCCACTCTGATAAGACTGAATGAATGAACAGGGAAGAAGGGGAACTGGAAACATCTCCAGTCAGTCCCAGTCATAGTGGTAACTGATTCAACCTGATATGAAGAAACAAACACGCCTCAATAAGGGATATTCTGTAGAACAACTGCCCTATACTCTTCAAAGGATGAAGGTCAGGGGCGCCTGGGTGGCTCAGTGGGTTAAACCTCTGCCTTCGGCTCAGGTCATGATCCCAGGGTCTTGGGATCGAGCCCCGCATCGGGCTCTCTGCTCAGCAGTGAGCCTGCTTCCTCCTCTCTCTCTCTGCCTGCCTCTCTGCCTACCTGTGATCTTTCTCTGTCAAATAAATAAATAAATAAATAAAAATCTTAAAAAAAAAAAAAAGTATCAAGGTCATAAGAGACCAAGAACAGAGCAGTCGTTCCAGATTAAATGAGACTAAAGAGAACAGTCAGCTGAGCTCAGTGTGTGATCCTTACTGGGTTCCGGGCCAGAAAGAAATGATTTTCCGCTAAAGGACACAGTGGGACCACAAAGAGGAATAAGGTCTGCAGGTTAGGTAATAGTACTCTAACAGTGTCAGTTTCCGGAGTCTGATAATTACACTGTGGTTATGTAAGAGAGTATCTGTTTTTTGAAATATTTACTGAAGCATTTGGAAATTAGGACATTATGTCTACAGCTCATCTCAAATGGTTCAAAAGAAAAGAATATGGACATAAATGTTAAGCGTGGGGCCTCTGAAGAGTCGAGAGGAATTCTGTCCTATTCTTTCACCTTTTCTCTGAGACTGCAATTTGTTCAAAATGAAAAGCTTCGTTCCAAACCCCAGCTTCACCCGCTCCCGGCTGGGTCTCAGTTGCCTCCCTGGCAGAATGAGGGGTAACACAAGTACCTACAAGATTGTGTGTCTCCACACCAAGTCCAAAGACCTACTAAAGAGCTTAGAAGAACCCTGGACACAACAAAAGATGTTTATTATTATTGGTGCTTTTTCATAGCCGAAGACTGGAGAAACTAAATGTTTGTCGACAGGGGAACAATTGAGAAAATTACCGTCTATCCATAAAATGGAACACTTAGGAAACTATGAAAGACCGAGTTATCTGTACAGACTGGTGGGGAAGGAGCTCTTGGATGAGAAAAGCAAGGGGTAGCACAATATGGTTTAATATACTACCGCTCTGTGAAAATGAGAGAAACAGAAACATGTCACTGGCTTGCATATATGCACAGAGCCTCTAAATGGTTACAAGAGGGGCACCTGGGTGGCTCAGTGGGTTGAAGCCTCTGCCTTCAGCTCAGATCATGATCTCAGGGTCCTGGGATCGAGCCCCACATTGGGATCTCTGCTCAGCAGGGAGCCTGCTTCCCCCTCTCTCTGCCTGCCTCTCTGCCTACTTGTGATCTCTCTCTCTGTGTCAAATTAAAAAAAAAATATTAAATGGTTACAAAGAAACCGACTGCCCTGGGAATCAGAGTAGCTGTGGCAGGTGGGGGCTGGGGGGAGAGAAAAGTTTAGGTGGGGTAGGAAAGTTTTTTAGACTTTTAAAATTTTGTAAGAATTTTATACTTTTTAAATTTTTGAAATATGGGAATATATTGCCCATTCAAGAAGTTTAATTATGAAATCCTCAAATAAAATAAAATGCGGCAACACCAAAAATTTAAATTAAAAGGGTTTATTACTTGTTTCTCTTGTACAAAAACCTCCAGAGTTGAAAACAAAGTGATAGGAATTTGACAGGTAAAAAATTAGAATGTTTACACCTTAGACAGAGCCTGTCTGAAGTAATCTATCTGAGGTATAACCATTCTGGTGTTTCCCCACCTTATTAATAATCTCTGTATGCTTCTGAGTTATGGCAAATAGATACAGATTTTAAAAAGAAATATCTCCTTCCTCTAAAAAAGATACTATTATCTTCTGGTGTAGAATGCCAGTTATTACCACTCAAAATCCATGGAAATGAAAAGCCTCCACACTGCTGAATTAGTAACAACTCAGTCAGGGGGCGTCTTGGGGGTTCAGTTAGTTAAGCATCTGCCTTTAGCTCAGGTCCTGATCCCAGCATCCCAGGATCCAGCCCAATATCAGGGGTGTGTGTGTGTGTGTGTGTGTGTGTGTGTGTGTGTTCGGGTGTGTGTGTGTGTGTGTGTGTGTGTGAGTGTCCTGGCTCAGCAGGGCATCTGCTTCTCCTCCCCCGGGCCCTTTCTCTCTCTCAAATAAATAAATAAAATCTTAAAAAAAAAACCAAAAAACCTAGTCAGTTATCAGGTCAAAAGGTTGTATTACTAAAATAAGTGCTAAAAGTTACCCAGATCACCAAAGCCTGGTATATAATCAATGGTTGCTATCACCTACCTTACCAATATATAAAAGCTTAAGATTTCACACCTACAACTTTTTCACTGAAGCTAAAATTATTTCATAGTCTCTGAATGCTAAGTGCCACCCAGATTAGTTCAACTGTCCTTACACAGTCTGTGAAGGTAACACATCTCCTCTTACAAAAGGGGAAATCAATGTCACACCATTCAATTTTCTAAAAATACCAAGATGGGGCGTCTGGCTGGCTCAGTCGGAAGGGCATGGGACGCCTGATCTCAAGACTATAACTTCAAGCCCCAAGCTGGGTGTAGAGATTACTTAAAAATAAAAATCTGTAGAGGCGCTAAGTGGCTTAGTCGGTAAGTGTCTGCCTTCGGCTCAAGTCATAATCCCAGAGTCCTGGGATCGAGCCCTGTGTCAGGCTCCTTGCTCAAGGGGAACCTGCTTCTCCCTCTCCTATCAGCTTAGTGCTCTCTCTCTCTAATAAATATACAAAATCTTAATAAAAAAATTTTAAATTAAAAAATAAATAGGGGTGCCTGGGTAGCTGAGTGGGTTAGGCCGCTGCCTTCGGCTCAGGTCATGATCTCAGGGTCCTGGGATCGAGTCCCACATCGGGCTCTCTGCTCGGCAGGAAGCCTGCTTCCTCCCCGCCCCCCCCCCTCTCTCTCTACCTGCCTCTCTGCCTACTTGTAATCTCTGTCTGTCAAATAAAATAAATAAAACATTTAATAAATAAATAAATAAATAAAAATCTTTTAAAAATTAAAATAAATTAAAAAAAGATAACCAAAACAGCATATCTCCATTTACGTATTAACTCCTAGCCATTCGTATCACTCAAGACCTTCTTCAACTTACAAGTGAAATAAAAACATAGAGCTCATCTTACACGGCAACTCCAGACCCGTATGGACAGTAGCATTTTTGACCATCGGGGGAGAATGGCGACCATCATCCATGTCCAGCTCTGTGCACTGAGCTTCTCCGTGGATCACAGCCAAGCCCAGACGCAGTCTCTCAGCATATGACTGGGCCCTACGAGAAAGCCAACAAGAAACAGGGAAATTCACGGGTGTCACTAGCTCATCACTATTAATCATCAAATGAAAACATCATTCAAACGTTTATGGACACACAATCATTTAGACAAATCCAAAGACAAGGCCCAGACCAGACTATAAACGTCTCGAGAGGCATAGGAGGCACTGGAGTTGAGATGCGGGCCAGCATCTGATTCTAGACCATTTCAATTCTACCCTTGGCCCAATATTATAACACGCATCTCTAGAGGATGGAACTTTGTTCAAAAAGGTCTCTTGAAAACCACTGCCTGGAAAACACTCCATAGCCCTCTGCTTTCCTTTTCCTGAGAACGCCAAGGAAGAACTTCCTTTTCTTGCACAGGAAAACCAAGTAACATGGGGACCGCCCTGTATTGTTCGGGGACTGGCGATAAAGCCCTGGTGGGGGAAGCTTGAGCCAATGAGCTTTTCCAGGCCACGTGACAAAAGACCCTGAGTTCCAAAACAGCTCATTTTGACCGGCGAAGCACTGAGAGGCATTTTTTGAATGTCCAACTTACTTACCTTTTGGCAGCATCAGGAGACTTAGCTACAATGACTGCATTCCTGTAATTTGGAATCTAGATTTGAAGGGAAAATAAGAAAATACTGAGAAGTTATCACAAAGGAACACCCGGGTGCCGGCAGGACTCTTCTTCCTCTCATAACAATGATCCGTACTAGCAAATAACGCCAGAGTTTCATGGACACGGTCAAAATTTAACACTTAACAATTTACATCATTGCCAAAGTATGGCTACTTCAAGAAGATAAAAAAATAATTACTTCTTAACACCTTCATTTCAGAAAACAGAAGCAAATTGCTAAAGATACTTGGAAGAAAATCCATTTTTAATGGCGTTAAAAAATTTACTCCTCCACGCCTATATGCTGACCCTATCTGGCTGCCTCAGGCATTACGACTCAAGGGGAAGGTCATCTGATGTGCCTTTCAATCCTGAAATCTGATACCAGAGAAAAACTACAAGGGGTCTCTTTTGAGGACAAAGGGGTGTTTGCTGGTGGCTCCTCACTTCTTCCTGGATATACTGAAGCAGGAAAGGTGAGGCTCTAAGGTTGTCCACGGGAAAGCTGAAAAAGCCTTGTATTTCCTTTTGATGAAGATCCATAGTGATAATGTGAGTTAAACCTGAAATTTTAAAACAAAAAATTACAAAGTTCACCCCTACAAGTTAATGGCTACAGTGGACACAAATTAGACGCCCACTCCTGTTCCCTAACCAAAGACTGAACACGGGGAATGTATTGTGAATAAGCACGTCAGTTACAGACTTTGTTTGTAACCTTAACAATATTTAATGAACTAAAGAATGTGGTCGAGCCTCAGGTAAAAGAGCTTATAATCTTCCACATGGACAGAGAGCTCAAGCAGAGAGGAACAAGGGCTCTCCCCTACTGTCATAACTAGCTTGGTCCTGAAAATTAAGAAAAATCAGGCAGAAGCAAAAATATGTATATGGAATTAATAACCACTGAGGAAGTAATGGGTATAAAAAATAGTAAGGCCTTGATTAAAGAATCTAGAAGAACATGTTAAAGGCCCGTGGCTAGAGCAAAAGGAGTAAGAATCCAAAAGCAAAGTAATTCGCATATTAGAAGAAAAACCCCTATCGAAGGGTTTGGAACAATTTCTAACTGTCATAAAAGAATGAGTCAAGTATTCTTATCTAACAGCAATAAAGACACACTCTTATAAACAGTCGTGAACAAAAAAAAAAGGACACACATATAAACATCGCAAATGGACAAAGGTCACTGCAAACCTTCTAGAGCAAAGAACCAGTACTACCCGTTCCTCCCCAAACACTGCATTATCGTAGTTTTAGAGAGAATAGAATCCAAATGTTTCTCAGGACTTGAAAATACGTATATTCAAGTTTTTAAGTAAACCCGCCCGGCAAATAAAATCCCAACTGCTATCAAGTGTTACCAACTGGATTCAGACAGGCCAGAAAGTACATGACCGCTACGAACGCAGAATAAAAGCGATGAGAATGAGCTGCTGTACAGAAAGATGGCCAGAGGAGGGGGGGGGAGGATTATATAAACCGGAGAAGCAGTAAAAGAAAAACCCGGTTTTCATCTTATGTACATAAGCAGAATCTAGCTAATAACCAAGGCCAACATGTAACTGTATCCTGACGCTCAAAAGATCCCACACGGACACCAGGATCACAGCTAAAGTTCATGAGAAGATGAGGGGGACAGAAGGCTGGAGAAGTCCAGGATTAGAGCAGAGACAACGTCACTGTCGAGTAAGACAAAGAGGAAAGGAAAACCTAAGAGTCGGCACCTCCGCTCACACATCCCTAGCCAGGACTACCAGGAGGAAACAGGAAGAAAGGAGTTAGTGAACAGCACTTAAAGAAAGCAGAGGCCCCAAATTAGCTCTCTGAGGGAGGGACTAATCTCATGCACAAAGAGTCCGGATGACAGGGCAGGAGCCCCGGCCCGTGTGCACACGCACCTGCCTTCGCCAGCATGGACGCCAGCAGCTTGCACACGATGGAGCCCCGCTTCCTCATCTTGCTCTGCTTGCTGTAGGGGAAGTACGGGATGACCCCGATAATGTTCCTGGCACAGGCGGTCTTCAGTGCGTATGCCATGATCAGAAGCTCCATCACAGCTGTGTTCACATCTCTGAAATGGTAAAAATTGGTATTTTGGGGTCAGGTCCATTTTTTAACCCCTAAAAAAGACTGAAACATCAGCCTTTTAACCTGGGCTGCCAAGATGGGCATCACAGGTGTTTCTGTCACCGCACGAGCCGACCATGGCACCTCCAAAACCAGGGGAAAAGCTTATTAGCTCTTCCTTTGAGCTGTGGTTTCCACCGGCGGTTTCGGAAATCCACAGCCCAGCTAGCCACACTCACCTCTGCCTGGATCCTCTCTCAGTGACATGTCACCGGGGTGGCACGGGAAGCAGATGTCAGTGGCCGGCCAGAGTGAGCCAACGCCTGCGGCACTGTCCCAGGGACCGTCGGCTCAGGCCAGCCCCTCGCTCCCTGTGAACGCCAAAGGAAACCCACTGCCCTGCTGAGCTGCCAGGACCAGAAAGGATTGATTTTTCTCTTTGCTCTTCACGGGGGAGAGGGGAGGCGGGTGGGCGGGGAAGTCCTGGATGAGGAGAGTTTTCAAAACTCTCATCTCTTTTTCTCAAGATACACAGATGCCTGACAAAGATGACCCAGAGAGACCTAGAACAGAATATGAATCTGGAAGACAAAGGTAAGGCTACTTCCAGTTTTGTTTTTTTTTTTTAAGATTTTATTTATTTATGGGGCACCTGGGTGGCTCAGAGGTTAAAGCCTCTGCCTTCGGCTCGGGTCATGATCCCAGGGTCCTGGGATCGAGCCCCGCGTTGGGCTCTCTCCTCAGCAGGGAGCCTGCTTCCCCTCCTCTCTCTCTGCCTGCCTCTCTGCCTACTTGTGATCTCTGTCTGTCAAACAAATAAATAAAATCTTAAAAAAAAAAAAAGTCCCAAGTTTGGCATCGAAAGGTTAGAGGACACACAATCTTTAGGAAAAATCAGGACAAGACACTCATCAAACACTTTCAAGGTGCTTAGGAATTTTTTTTTTTTAAGATTTTATTTATGTATTTGACAGAGAGACACACAGTGAGAGAGGGAACACACGCAGGGGCAGTGGGAGAGGGAGAAGCAGGCTTCCCACAGAGCAGGGAGCCCGATGCCGGGCTCGATTGCAGGACCCTGGGATCATGACCTGAGCTAAAGGCAGACGCTCAACCTACTGAACCACGCAGGCGCCCCAAGAATTCTTTATACTTGGTGGATTTTAGTCCATTCATACATTCAACAAGTATTTATTGAGCCACATGAAGCAGGCGCTGCGTTAGGTGGCGGAGACAAAACGGTAGACAAGGCTGACCACGCCTCAAGAAAATGCCAGAGACCCATACTGGACCGCCCTGGTGGTGATCCTTTGTCCCAAAGAGCACATCTGACTCAACGTTCCCCTCCCAAAGTCTTTCATACTTGATCCCACAGAGGGGAGAGCGCCCCTTCCCCCATCACATCGCCTAAACTGATGCCCTGTGGCCTCTGAATGTTCAGCTGGAAGACCGCACAGTACTTGGGAGGTCGGTGTGTAATGAACTCAGGAGTCCCCATCTAGACTGAAACCGGGCATCACATACACCACAGTAAAAGTCCTCTTCTGCATACAGACTGTGTGACGATGCTAGACATACAATCAGAGCTTTCTTAACCTTCCACTGGTGTGATAGCGTGTGGAGTACGGCACTGGCCATAGTTTCCTCCGTCAGATCTCAATGCAACAATTTATTTAGGGTTGAAGTGAGCTGAGCAGATTCTGGAAGAAGGGGAATCTGGGTATCTGTCCAGGCGGTGGGCTGTTAGCTGGCTTTGTGACAGCGTTTACACACAACCAAAGGCTACACCAAGGTTTCCCCAGCTCACCATGAGGTGGGCCCAGACAGTAAGATGTCAGCGTAACAAGATGCACGATTTCAGAAGGACCTTGATTTCAGCGTAACTCTCCTTCCGTTAATTACTAACTTCTGCCGTGAGGTGTCATTTTCTACTTTTTCCTCTTCCTAATGACCAAGGGATTCAACATCCTCCAGCCCAGAGCTAAGGAAAACCTCCCACACCCCACCCCTTTGGGCAGGAAGGCGACAAAAGAGCCTTTGTCACACTGGCTTTCCCTGTGCACTGCCCGTCACTAGATAAACTGGACACCAGGCGGTTAATCTGCGGGCTAGCGGGGTGAAGAGAAGTTGGCTGGCAGCCTCCGCTTTGTTTATCTGTTCCCTAAGACTGTTCCAACTACATCCGGGCGACTTCTTGTAGCCTTTGTATCTAAGTAGGACAATCTTAATTGTTTACCAACTGACCGGTTTTTCTTTCTCCTAAGGTAAGCACATGCTATATTAAATTCGACCCTTACTGCTCTGTCATTTTCGATAGACTACGACAAATGTAAGGGAACAGACAGGGTCTGTAGACATCAGCTGAACGGCGCCAACACCACAGATGGAAGCCATGACGACGCGGTGATGGGGTAGGATTTCCCCCACCCCCAACCCCAAGCTTTAATCATCTGCAGCAAGTAAGTTGTAAATGTGCTTTTGGTGACCCCTCTTGCGTGACCTCAACACACCAGAGCTTGTAACATAAACAGGGAAACTGTCCTTCCAGAAACACTTGGGAAGCTTCGTGTCCATTTGATTTCCCTTGCTCAGTATCACACATGTCACTCACCCGACATAATCGCTTCCTTCAGGATGGCTTTGGGCCATTTCCAAATAATTAAATTCCACCCTCAACAACCAAAAATTTACCTTGACTGGAGTGGTCACAAGAAAGAGGCCGCGAGCTCCGAGGGGATCCAGAAGGTGAGCCCCACAGCCCCACCGCAGCAACAGGGGTGAGGACAAGGCAGCCTCACCCCTCGCCAAGGACAAAAGCCAGGGTGATAAGCAGCACACTAGAGGGCAGCCTCCGGGGTGTTCCAGTGCCTTCACTACTCGCATTTTACTCGGGCAAGACCTGCAGATCTTCCCCTTATTTCCAAGGTGCAGCATCAAACAAAGCACTAGGCAAGAAGGGGGCGACCAGCGTCAAACCCAAACTGCTGGAGGCCCAGACGGCGATCAACACTGCGCGCGCGCCCACCAATACTACAAAGGCAGGGACCCTTTATCCAGTTTCCTGGAATCTTCCTGTGGATCTCGGATCTCCACTAACAGACGGGCCTGCAGGTTTTTGCCGGAGGAAGCTCTGCATAGGCTACTGATAACTGATTCACACCCCCCACCCCCACCACACCCCCTCGGGCCATTGAAAGTTGAAAGTTCCAACTCGAACCTGATGGCTGGTTCCGCAGACAACCAGCCCCCACCTCACGGTTATCTAGGGGCTTTCCAAAAACCACCTCTGGTGCGTTAGAGGGAGGTTGTTAAATAAACCCTATACTGCTCTTGTCGCTTAGGAAATTCCAAGGGTTTGGGGAGCTCAGCACCAGGAAAGAAAGATCAAGTAGAGATCTCTTTCTTTCTTTCTTTCATTTAATTAATTATTTTTAAGTAGTCTCCACACCCAAAGTGGGTACTCGCCCCACAACCTTGAGATCAAGAGTTGCATATGCTCTACCAAGCCAGCCAACTCCCCCCAAAACAGACATTTCTTACAAGTCATATTGTCACTGAGGCTCCAAACAGCTTCCAAGGCTGAGGTGCTTTAAGGATGAGAGACGGTCGTGTAAGTGGGCGCACACTGCTGGCGGTCAGTGCCATTCTTACTAATGACTCGTTCTCAGGAATCTAAATTAACCGAGACGTGAAGGTCTGCATTTTTCAAAGCCTAACTACCCCAATTCTCTGGGAGGGGATGAGAGGAGATAATCCCACATGGAGGGTCACCCTCAGGGAGGCTAGGATTTCCCCTAAGGGAAGGGGTGGCGCATGCTACCTCCTATAGGGCAAAAAAAATACAGTGCGATCAAAAGCTACTGAGGTACAAGATGCTGGCTAACTAGACTTAAGAGAAAATACATACATTCGTACATACACACACACAGTGCAAAAAGTGTCTTGATGGGTACAAACCAGCATTGCACCTAACAACAAGAAAGCTTTTTAGCAGAGTGGAGCAGGCATGGACTAGGTTCAGTGCGTAAGGACTGGTAAGGAAGGTGTTTTTCCCCTCGAGTGGCTTAGGCTTGGAGAGGAAGATCCAAAGGACAACGTTACAAACAGGGCGGGAAAGTCAAAAGCCTACAAGGTGGGGGCGGGGGGGGGGGGGGGCGCCTGGGTGGCTCAGTGGGTTGAGCCTCTGCCTTCCGCTCAAGTCATGATCTCAGGGTCCTGGGACCCAGCCCCGCATCAGGCTCCCTGCTCGGCGGGGAACCTACTTCCCTCTCTCTCTCTGCCTGCCTCTCTGCCTACTTGTGATCTCTGTCTGTCAAATACATAAACAAAATCTTTAAGAAAAATTTTTTTTAAAAGCCTACAACTGGATTTTGGGAAGCATTCAGTTTAACATGCAAACACATTTACAGTGAAAGAAAACTCAATCGTTGATTAATTATATGATAACACAGTGAATTACATCACTCAGATTTTTAGAGGGAAAGGGAGACATGAAGTAGTGGTAACTCTTACCTGGGTATAGTCTGTATAATGAAAATATCTTGGCCACGAACCGATTCTTTTATTTCCACTCTTGTTTCTGAAAAATACGGAAGTTCTATAGTTTAAGAAAAGCACTTCACGATACAATAACCAGGCAGTGCTTGGAGGGAGTAGAGATGACGCTAAACCAATATTCCACCTAGTGCGCCAAAATGAACTCTGAATAGATCACAGTGGCTAGCACGTATACAGAAAATGTGACGCTAAAGGGAAAATAAGCCAAAAATACACCAACAGGCCAAAGTAACGCCAAGAGGTCCACAGAACATCTCAAGGTTCAAATAGGAAAATCCATCACCAAAATAAAGATGAGAGGCTTAGGGAAAAGTCTACAGCAAATAAAGAGGTCAACGGTTAACATCTTTCTTTCAACAGATGCCAAGGCCTCCTCTGTGTCGGGCTTGGGGTCCCGAAGTGGAGGACGTGGATCAAGCAGATGAAGACGGATCCTGGAGAGACAACCCAAGGCCGAAGGCCAGCAGACTGTTCAAGTCAACGTGCCAGGAAAAGACCAAGGAGATGGGGAGCCTGGCTGGCTCAGACAAGAGAGCAGGGAGCTCTTGATTCCAGGATCGAGAGTTCAAGCCCAATGTTGGGCGTAGACTACTTGAAAAAAAAAAAAAAAATAGGGGCGCCTGAGTGGCCCAGATGGTTCGAGGTCTGACTCTTGGTGTCAGCTCAGGTGGTGATCCCGTGAGTCGGGGGAGAGAGCCCTGCATCGGGCTTCCGGCTTGGATTGCGGGGGCAGTTGAGGGGGGTCTGCTTGAGGTTTCTCTCCTTCTGCCCCTCACTCCACTTCTGCGCACTCTCACGTACTCTCTCTCTACTAAATAAATCTTTAAAAAAAGAAAAAGAGGGACGCCTGGGTGGCTCAGTTGGTTAAGCAGCTGCCTTCGGCTCAGGTCATGATCCCAGCGTCCTGGGATCGAGTCCCACATCGGGTTCCTTGCTCCGCAGGGAGCCTGCTTCTCCCTCTGACTCTGCCTGCCACTCTGCCTGTGCTCACTCTTGCTCTCTCTCTCTCTCTGACAAATAAATAAATAAAATCTTAAAAAAAAAAAAAAAAAGGCCTAACATTAAATTAAAAAAAATAAAAAAAAAAAAAAAAAAAGAAAAAAAGAAAAAAAGAAAAAGACCAGGAGAGAGAGTAATAGGGCTGGGAACAATGGCCTCATTGCAAGTTGGACCGTGTACGGTGTGCGGAGCACAGAAGGCGTAATCGGGAGCCACGGACGCACGTGAGACAGGATGGACGGTGGGCAGGGAGTGGGCACAGCTCGGATCCCAAAGCCCTGCGTGAAGGCGGAGGAGACCGGACCGTAGCCTGCAGGATTCCGGCAGCGGAAGTCAAAAACACTGGCGTTTTGGGAACACCTTGGTGGAGGTGAGTAGAACGGCCTAGGGAGACCGAAAAGCGAGGCCGGCAGGGGTGCTGGCCACCTGCTGCGACAGCAGGGAGGGACCGAGGAGCAGGCGGAGGAAGGGAGAAGAGGCCCAGGGCAGTGATGGAAGGACGGAGAAAAAAGTCCGCATTTTTAAAAAAATGTTTTAAAGATTATTTATTTCAGAGAGAGCATGTGGGGGTGGGGTAGAGAATCTCGCAGCTGAGCGGGGAGCCTGAGGGAGGGCTCGACCCCAGGACCCTGAGAGCACGACCTGAGCCAAAACCACCAGTGGGAGGCTTAAGTGACCGAGCCACCCAGGCGTCCTGAAAAGGGTCTTCATTAAACCATCTTCTCCTCCTCTAGTGCTTATTTTCAGAATTCCTGAACGCCATGACCATAAATTAAGATTGTTATTGCTAAACAGACCAGCTCACCTATCTGCATTCACCTTTAGGGGATTTCTGTTTTTAAAGATTTGCGAGAGAGAGAGAGAGAGAGAGAGAGGGGGGGGGGGGGGGGGAGGGGGGGGGGGGGGGCAGAGGGAGAGAGCCTCAAGCAGACCCCGTGCACAGACTCGGGGCGAATCTCACCGCCCTGAGATCCCGACCAGAGCTGGAACCCAGAGTCGGACACTTGATGGACTGAGCCACCCAGGTGCCCCCACCTTTGGGTTTTCAAATACCAACGTCTCCTGCTTTGGCAGGAGATAAAGGGTGAATTCTAGTCACCAGGTGAAAAGTTACTAAGTAGGGGAGCGCCTGGCTGGCTCAGTCAGAGAAGTGTGAGATGGCTGACATTGGGGTTATGAGTTCGAGCCTCACATGGGGTATAGAGGTTACTTAAATAAATAAAACTTATTTTTTAAAAAAGGGACTAAGTATGGAAGCTGGCTGAAGGATACCTGGGGGTTAATTATAACAGGCATGGAACTTATCACATCCTGGGTGCAAGTGCTTTCCACTAAACTATCCATTAAATTACTTTCCCCTTTTCAAATACCTTTTTTTAGATCCCTGAACATCATTAAGTCTTAGTAATTTATCATAGACAGTTCCACCCTAGAAAGAAAAAAGGAAGCACTGGGTCATAAACCGACGCTTTCAACTGTGCAAAAATAGCTCCGAATTATTTTATATTAACTTGTCTTCGCAGGGCATTATAGTCTGAAGCATGGGGCCCCACTGGGGACATTGATGATGCAGCATTCCTAGGACAATGGCCATCGACAGAGGGCTTTCGAGCATTATCGTTTAATGTTACAATTATCCACAGAAATGCAGACAGCAGCAAAAATGGGTTATCAACCCAGGAGGAGAGTCTACAAGAGACTTGGACTTGAGAGAAAAATTTGCTGATGAAAGAACTCAAAGATGGTTTTCCAATAAGTCATTACTACCTGGTACCAGACGGCTCTTGATGCCGTTTGACATAACGAGACAGGAAAATGTAAAAGGAATTCGTCAAGTGTAGCCCAATACAGAAGAAAAAACACACACGGTCTACATCTCTCCTTTCTTCATTGTAAAATGACAGGACATTTGCATTATCTTGGGAAAAGGGGAAGGACACTAAGAAAAAGAAGAAAGAAAGAAATCAAGGGGCGCCGGGGTGGCTCAGTGGATTAAGCCACTGCCTTCGGCTCAGGTCATGATCTCAGGGTCCTGGGATCGAGTCCCGCATCGGGCTCTCTGCTCAGCAGGGAGCCTGCTTCCCCCTCTCTCTCTCTGCCTGCCTCTCTGTCTACTGTGATCTCTCTCTGTCAAATAAATAAATAAAATCTTTAAAGAAAAGAAAGAAATCAAGACTAGGAGCGAAGCAGAGAGTAAGGACAGACACCTGACCTTAAAGAGAAAAATGTTTGTGTTGCACGCAACATCTGCCTTTTAAATGGGTGTGTATGGAGTAAACACAGAGAACAAAGGACGTATAAGACCCCGTTTTGGGGGCGCCTGGGTGGCTCAGTGGGTTAAAGCCTCTGCCTTCGGCTCAGGTCATGATCCCAGGGTCCTGGGATCGAGCCCCACATCAGGCTCTCTGCTCAGCGGGGAGCCTGCTTCCTCCTCCCTCTCTCTCTGCCAGCCTCTTTGCCTACTTGTGATCTCTGTCTGTCAAATAAAATAAATAAAATCTTAAAAAAAAAAAAAAAAAAAAAAGACCCCGTTTTGGCTCACCTCCATTGGTCTCTTGATAGACCACAGACTTGCCCAATTCAGCACCAAGGCGCCTATGGGGAGGAAAAGGCAATTAAAAATGCTCTTCAAAAACACAACCCTCCAGTTCCTACGGGTAATATTTAAAAGGCTAAAATAACTAGACCGGCATTCTTTCCCAAAAACAGAAAGTTCAGAAACTTAAACGCAGTGAGGACTACACACTCACCGGCCCCCCACGGCTCCAAGTGCCCGCCCCATTGTGACACACTGCTCTACGGGGTCCGCAGCCAAAGTGTCCTGTCCAGTTCATTGTTTTCTGAACTCTAATGGTCTTGCAAAATCTTTCCCAAACCCGTGGTTATCAGCCCTGGTTCCAAAACCACAAGCCAGAGATAGAGGCCCCAATTGTCAAAAGCATAGGGACTTCTGTGCCATTAACCAAACACAGTGTGAATCTTGTTTGGATCCTGATTAGAACCAAACAAGTGTGAGAAGCCATTTCTGAGAGAGTGAGGGAACCAGGAACAAGGACTCAATGCTAAATGATATTAAGGAGGGCCGCTGGGTGGCTCAGTGGGTTAAAGCCTCTGCCCTTACTTAGCTCAGGTCATGATCCCAGGGTCCTGGGATGGAGCCCCGCATTGGGCTCCCTGCTCAAGCAGGGAGCCTGCTTCCCCGTCTCTCTTTGCCTGCTTCTCTGCCTACTTGTGATCTCATCGGTCAAATAAATAAAATAAAATCTTTTTTAAAAAATGATATTAAGGAGGGACGCCTGGGTGGCTCAGTTGGTTGAGCAGCTGCCTTCGGCTCAGGTCATGATCCCAGCGTCCTGGGATCGAGTCCCACATCGGGCTCCTTGCTCAGCAGGGAGCCTGCTTCTCCCTCTGCCTCTGCATGCCATTCTGTCTGCCTGTGCTCGCTTTCTCCCCCACTCTCTCTCTGATAAATAAATAAAAATCTTTAAAAAAAAAAAAAAAAAAATGATATTAAGGAATTAACAGCATCAAAGGTTTTTGTTTTGTTTTGAAAGATTTTATTTTTAAGTGAGCTCTACACCCAATGCGGGGCTTGAACTCATGACCTGGAGATCAAGAGCTGTATGATCCCCGGACTGAGCCAGCCATGCACCCCTGTGGCAGGCTTTTTTTAAATCAGCTGGCAATATCACTTTGATGAGTGAAACACTATGATGTAGGGTAGATCTGCTTAGAAATACTCCCGCAGCTACGCAGTGGAGCAGCGGTCAAGGACACGGGGACTGAGGACGACGGGGGCTTTCAGGGCTCTGAGGGCACGTCAGTGGCAAGGCCTTCCGGCCCACTCTCCGCCGTTTCCGAGGCCGGGCGTTCTCGCACCCCGGCAGGTGGCCGCTCTCTCTCAAGTCTGCTGTGGCTACCCTGAGAAAGGAGACGTGTGCGGATTTCCAAAGAAATGATGATTCCGTGACAGGTTTGGAGATGAAGGAGGATGAGATCTTGCAGAACACGAAGTGATGTCGGGACGCAAAGAATTTCTTTCCATGGAAGTCTGTCACCGACCTGTGTCCCCCAACTATGAAACATGAATGCTGGGGTATGCAATATTTCTCTTGATAAACAATTAAGAAATAGTGTGCACAGTATAAATAAGTAAATAAATAAATAAACTTATTGCGGTCAGCCTTGGAATACTATTCACCCTTAGAAATGGAATGAGGGGGGCGCCTGGGTGGCTCAGTGGGTTAAGCTGCTGCCTTCAGCTCAGGTCATGGTCACAGGGACCTGGGATCTGGCCCCACATCGGGCTCTCTGCTCAGCGGGTAGCCTGCTTCCCTTTCTCTCTCTCTGCCTGCTTCTCTGCCTGCTTGTGATCTCTGTCTGTCAAATAAATAAAATAAAAATAAAAATAAAAAAAAGAAAGAAAGAAAGAAATGGAATGAGGGGTGCCTGGGTGGCTCAGTCAGTTAAGGGTCCTGGGATGGAGTCCCACATCAGGCTCCCTGCTCGGCGAGGAGTCTGCTTCTCCCTTTGCCTGCTGGGCCCCCCAAACCGCTTGCACTCATGTTCTCTCTAACAAATAAATAAAATCTTAAAAAAGGGGATGCCTGGGTGGCTCAGTTGGTTGGACGACTGCCTTCGGCTCAGGTCATGATCCCGGAGTCCCGGGATCGAGTCCCACATCGGGCTCCCAGCTGCATGGAGAGTCTGCTTCTCCCTCTGACCTTCTCCTCGCTCATGCTCTCTCTCTCACTGTCTCTCTCTCAAATAAATAAATAAAAATCTTTAAAAAAAAAAAAAAAAATCTTAAAAAAGAAATGGAATGAACTTCTGATACATGCTGTAATACGAACCCTGAAAAAATTATTCCAAGTAAAAAGGTCAGACACAAAAAGACAAATGTTGCGTGATTCCATTTATAAGAGGTACTTAGGGGGTGCCTGGGTGGCTCAGTGGGTTAAGCCTCTGCCTTTGGCTCAGGTCATGATCCCAGGGTCCTGGGATTGAGCCCCACATTGGGCTCCCTGCTCAGCAGGGAGCCTGCTTCCTCCTCTCTCTCTGCCTGCCTCTCTGCCTACTTGTGATCTCTGTCTGCCAAATAAATAAATAAAATCTTTAAATATATATATGTACATATATATGTATATTATATATATTTGCCTATTCTAAGTACCTTTTATATATATAAATATTTAATATATAAATATATATTTATATATAATATATTATTATATATTATATATAATGTTTATATATAAAAGAGGTACTTAGAATGGGCAAATTCAGACACAGAAAGTAGAAAAGAAATTACCAGGGACTGGGAGGGAAGGAACTGGGACTTAATTGGATATGGAGTTTCTGTTCAGCATGATGAGAAAGTTCTGGAAATAGATCCCAGTAACAAATATACAACACCGTAGAGGTACTTAATGCCACCGAATTATACACTTAAAAATGGTTAAATAGGGGGCGCCTGGGTGGCTCATTGGATTAAGCCACTGCCTTCGGCTCAAATCATGATCTCAGGGTCCTGGGATCGAGTCCCGCATCGGGCTCTCTGCTCTGCTTCCCTCTCTCTCTCTCTGCCTGCCTCTCTGTCTACTGTGATCTCTCTCTGTCAAATAAATAAATAAAATCTTTAAAAAAAAAATGGTTAAATGGTACATTTTATGTTATGAATATTCTACCACATTAAAAAAGAAAAAAAACCTCCTGGGTGCCTGCATGGCTCAGTTGGCTAAGCAACTGCCTTCAGCTCAGGTCATGATCCCAGGGTTGTGGGATCAAGCACCACATCAGGCTCTCTGTTCAGTGGGGAGTCTGCTTCTCCCTCTCCCTCTGCCTGTGCTCTCCGTCAAATAAATAAAAATAAAATCTAAAAATATACTCCTTAGGGGGGCGCCTGGGTGGCTCAGTGGGTTAAAGCCTCTGCCTTCAGCTCAGGTCATGATCCCAGGGTCCTGGGATCGAGCCCCGAGAGGGGCTCTCTGCTCAGCAGGGAGCCTGCTTCCTCCTCTCTCTCTGCCTGCCTCTCTGCCTACTTGTGATCTCTGTCTGTTAAATAAATAAAATTCTTTTTTTTTTTTTTAAAGATTTTATTTATTTACTTGTCAGACAGACAGAGGGAGAGAGAGCGAGTGAACACAGGCAGACAGAGAGGCAGGCAGAGGCAGAGGGAGAAGCAGGCTCCCTGCCGATCAAGGAGCCCGATGCGGGACTCGATCCCAGAACCCTGGGATCATGACCTGAGCTGAAGGCAACTGCTTAACCAACTGAGCCACCCAGGCGTCCCAATAAATAAAATTCTTAAAAAAAAAAAAAAAAAATACTCCTTAGGGTACCTGGCTGGCTCAGTCAGTAGAGCATGTAACTCTTGATCTCCTGGTAATGAGTTCAAGCCCCATGCTGGGTACAGAACTCACTTAACAAAACAAACCTCCAGCCAAACAAAGGTGAAAGATGGGTAAAGTAAATGTAGTAAGATGAACAAAAAGTTTCTAAATTAAAGCTGGATAAAGGACACAGGAGGTTAATTCTAACACATGTGTAACTTATCCTGGGAAGGTAACCCACCTAACTTCTTATTGATTAAAGTGCATAACCAGAAAAGTTTGAAAATCCTTGCTTGGAAGTTCAGATTCAAAAGCAATCATGGAAATAAAATATAACCTCAGGGGCCTTCAAAGTTTGTTTAGTGGTAAAGGCCTTTCTTTCAAAATTTTACTTGGAAACTCCAGATATGAAACGGATGAAGTATTTACAAATATTATTTACAGTAATTTAAAACATTTCTGGAACAAGGTGCAGAAGAACCTAATATTTTAAAAAAGCAAAAGCAGGGTCACCTGGGTGGCTCAGTGGGTTAAAGCCTCTGCCTTCGGCTCAGGTCATGATGTCAGGGTCCTGGGATGGAGCCCCGCATCGCCTCTCTGTTCAGCAGGGGGCCTGCTTCCCTCTCTCTCTCTCTCTCTCTGCCTCTCTGCCTACTTGTGATCTCTGTCTGTCAAATAAATAAATAAATAACATCTTTAAAAATAAATAAATAAATAAATAAATAAGCAAAACCACTGACCTTTTAAATGTGCCCTCCTCCCTCAGCAAGGTCACTGTGGTAAAATCTGACCCAAAATAAACAAATATGAGCTTTATATTTGAAGTTAGCATTTTAGTTGGCCTCAAAAGCCAAACATTTATCAAGGATTAGAAACAAACTTGGTAGTAGATTGCAAAAGGATTTACTCTTCTTATCTCACTTAAAACTCCAACTGAAAAGAACATAGGTCTTACTAAGAAAATCTGTCCAGAGTTTCCCTCTCACATTTCCATCTAGGATCTAAAAACGGGTTCTTAGAATTATTTATCAACTCTGAAAAATCCAGAGGGACACTAATGTAAATTGTTTAAATACAAAAATGACTTTTTTTTTTTTTTGACAGAGAGAGAGATCCGAGGCAGGCAGAGAGAGAAGGGGAAGCAGACTCCCCGATGAGCAGAGAGCCCGATGCCGGGTTCGATCCCAGGACCCTGAGATCATGACCTGAGCCAAAGGCAGAGGCTTAACCCACTGAGCCACCCAAGTGACCCCCAAAATGACTTCAAATGTTGAAAAACAAGCTATTCATTTTATATCTTAGGCCTGTCACAAGTTTATCTGGAAAGGGTTCCTAAGGCCTTTCCTTTACATTAGAGCTCTGGGACTCTCCAACAGAGCCAGCTAGAAAAGAAGTATTATTCAGAGGCCCACTGTGAGCCTCTGCTCTGCTACATGCTTTACCTACATTATTTTCTTCATGCTTAGGGTGTTCCCGCCCCACAGACAGCACGGTGCTTATCTCACCCAGGAAAGTCACCAAAATCAAGTCTCTTGCCCAGCGCCACAGAGCTAGTAAGGGGCAAGACCCAAAAGGCATCTCAGAGCTGTCAGACTCCAGAAGCCACTTGAGATCGCACGCTTCTTTGGGTTAAAATCACAAGAAAAGGCAGACTTGACCTCAAGTGATTGAATCTAAAGTCGACTTAGGAACACAGTTAGACTTCCTTCTACCACTAACTCCGACAAATCTGCCTGTCCTCTGCCCTGCCTTCCACCTCGGCTTCCTTGGTGCATCCCACACCCTCGACCTGCAAAGCCTGGCAGCCGCCCCCTAATGCCGCCGCCCCCCAAGCGTGGCAGTTCCCCTGGCGCCGCCAGGCCCGGTCGTGCGTGTCCCAGCTCCCGGACCTGCGGGCCTCGGGCCCACCGACGAGACCTGGGAGTGGCGACGACCGGTCTCCGAGGTCAACTTCCACCGCGAGGCCGGGAGCCGCACTCGGAGCCCCCCCCCCCCACGCCCGGTCCAAGCGTCCCCTCCGGGGGTGATGACAACCTCCCCCTTCCCCGGCCCGGGAAGCGGGAGTCGGGGGGAGGGAGGGAGGGCGAGCGGTGCAAGGAAGCCGGCGCGGGCAGAAGTCAGAGAGCCGGCGCAACGCGTCCCCGCCGCAGAAGGGCCACCCGCAAGGGTCGGTCCCGCCCAGAACCCGCAGGCCCGCGGCTCGACGGCCCCGGCCGCAGGGCGACGCGCAGGAAGGGGCGCCCCGGACGCCCCCGGCCGGGGCCCCGCCCCCGCCCCCGCTCCCTTACTCGGTGATGCGCTTGGCCAGCTCGGTGCAGGCGGCCGTGGAGTTGGCCGAGAAGACTCGGTAGCCGGTGCGGGCGGCGTTCATGGCCGGGCGGGCGGCGGGGCGGGCTCGCGGGGCGCGGAGGGTCGAGGACGCGGAGAGCGGGGGCAGCAGCAGCAGCAGCTTCTTGGGCATCGTCCGGCCCGAGGCGCGGTTACGGCCGGCCGGCGCCCGGGGCGGCTCAGCTCGAGGCGGCCGCGAGGCGCGGGGTCCGGCCGCGGAAGGCGCCGAGACCCCAGGCAGCGCAGGGGAGAGGCCCGAGACCCTCACGGTCCTCCCACCCGAGGCCGCCAAGGGCTGGGGCGGAACCCACGCTCGCCGCGACCGGCGTATCAGCCACCTCGGAGCCAGCGGCGAGGACACCGCCCCCTCTCGGACTCCGAGAGGCGCCGGCTAGAGCGTCCCCGGGGCCGCCATCTCAGATGAGGGCAGGGCCGTGGGCACCTCTTCTAAAGCTTGTCCTGCTCGGGGAAGCCTCACGAATCGCTCCGCCGCTTGCTTTTGTCGCTCCACGGGAGCTCTTCTGCTCTCAAATTCTTGGGCGGTGCGACCTGATTTGATAGTGGTCCCAGCCGTGGCCAGCTTTTCTGCCAGGATCCAAAATGTCTGCGTCCGAAGAGGCTGACGCTCTAGCTCCGCGCCTCTATGCTCACACAGCCTGAACGCCTGGCGAGGCTGGAGCGCGGAGCTGGGGTTGATTGGAAAAGTGGAGGCGGGGTGGTTTTCCGCGGGTTACCGCGCAGCCCCAGAAGTGGTGCGGGGACCCGAGTCTCATCTTTATGCCCCAAACAGCCTCTAACCTCGTATCTGCACCCGAGGCAAAGTTCCTTGAGCGGGTCCAAGGACTCGTGCCAGTTGCTGCTCCGCTCTCCATCATGGAAGCCCTTCCTCCTCCTCCACCTGCTCTCGTCCCTCGAAGACCTATTCGGAGTAGCATCTGCTCCTCAGGGTCTTGCTAGATCGCCTCAATCACTGTAACCCACCCTCCGCCCCCGGACTGTACCGCGTATGCTGCCACGCACAGCGGCTTGTGTTTTATTTACCATCGTGAACCATCTGTCTCTCCAACTAGGACATTGGGGCAAGACTGTGTATATTTTGGGGTTCCGATTGCCCAGGGCCCAGGGCAGACAGGGGCCTAGAGGCACGCAGTCAATGCATGTTGAGCGAGACCCAAGAAGTGGAAGGAGGGGAGCCTTTGGGCCACCAGTAACCAGCTGCCCCAGGATCTGGGACGGAGGCTTGTGTCGTGCTTCTCAACACACCCGGTACCATCTGATGCAAATATCTTCTAGGGGCTCTGCATGCCGTGACACTGGGCCTGAGGGAATAATAGATTGTGACTCATGACCTCAGGAAGGCTCACAGTTCCGAAGCTTCAGGATCTGGAAACTGAACCACCCTGGGGCCCATAGCTGCCTGATCTGCATTCTGCTGGCTTTCCAGAATGACTGCCCAACCCACCCCCTCCCTCCCCTTGGGACGGGTTAAATAAAAATAAAATAAAATAAAATAAAATGAAAAAATTTTTTAAAGCCCATGAGCTAAAACAGCCTAAGCCAAATTATTATTATTGTTTAAAGATTTTGTGTATTTATTTTAGAGAGAGAGAGAGAGTGCTTGAGTGGGGTTGGGGGTGGCAAGGGGCAGAGGGAGAGAGAGAGAAAATCTTAAGCAGGCTCCATGCGGAGCCCGGAGCCCAATGTGGGGCTCCATCCCGCATCCTGAGATCACAACCTGAGCCAAAACTAAGAGTTGGATGCTTAACCAACTGGGCCTCCCAGGTACCCCCAAATTATTTAACCATAAACCGTGTCACCTTTTTTTTTTTTTAAGATTTTATTTATTTGACAGAGCAATCACAAGGAGGCAGAGAGGCAGATAGAGAGAGAGGAGGAAGCAGGCTCCCTACTGAGCAGAGCCCAATGTGGGGCTCCATCCCAGGACCCTGAGATCATGACCTGAGCCGAAGGCAAAGGCTTTAATCCACTGAGCCACCCAGGTGCCCCTCACCTTTTTTTATTTTTAATCTTTTTTTTTTTTTTTTTTTTTTTTTTTTTTTTTTTTTTAGTAATCTCTACACCAAACATGGGACTCAAACTCACAACCCTGAGGCCAAGAGTCACAAACTCTACTGACTGAATTCGCAAGGGGCCCCAAGCCTCAGTCCCTTCTAAAACAAAAGGAAACCACTTCCCTTCACATTTTCCTATCTGTGTCCCCCAGAACCCCTGTACCATGTTCATGTCCTCAAGTCTCCTTAAACTGTAGCTCCTCCTCTATTTCCTCTGTGCATGAACATGACCATGAGGTTCCCAGCCAATAAATCCCACGATTTATCATCTTTTACTCTTTTCTTTCCCTCACTTTCTACATCTATCCACTTACCCATGTGTTAACATTTACTCAACACCTGCTATTTGCCAGGTCCGTTTTAGGTGTTTGGGATACTTTAGGGGAAAAAAAAAAAAAAAAAAAAAAAAAGACAAAACCTCCTACCCTGGAGGGGTACAATCTATCAGAAGAGAGATTTTTTTTAAAAAATGAACAAACACAATAAATGAATAACTTAGGTAATCTGATAGCAGGTGCATTTTCCCCCTCTTGCTGCAGTAACAAACTGCCACAAATAGAGTGGCCTAAAACAACACAAATGTAGGACCTTCCAGTCCTGGAGGCCATAAACCCTAAAATCAAGGTGTTGGCAGGGCTGCATTCTTTCTGGAGGTTCAGGAGGAGAATCTGTTTCCTTGTCTTTTTCGCTCTCCAGGGGCTACATGCATTCGTGGCTGGTGGCCCCTGTCTTGAAAACCAGCATCTTCAAACCTCTCTGTGTCTCTGTTCTGTGCTCCCATGGTCATGTGCTTCCCCACTCTGACACTCCTGTCTCTGATAAGGACCCTTGTGATTTCACTGGACCCAACAGGATATGCCGTATCATCTCCCCAGTAGAGGACCTTCACGTCACATCTGTGAAGTCCCTATCACCAATCAAAGTAACCTCTTTACAGGTCCTGGGGAGAGGATGTCAGCATCTTATTCTGCCTACTGCAGAGGGCAAAAAGCAACCCTGCGGGTTCCTTTGAAGTGACCTCTTTCTCATCCGGGACCTCCTCCACTTAACCTGTCCTGAGAATCACCCGATGGATGGGAGTCTATGCTTCCTTCTGCTGCTTCTGATTCAACAAGTTTGGAAAAGACTAAGTAATGGATTCTGCACATAAACTGGAGCAAGCTTTGCATATACAGGTGTGCTAGCGACTTCCCTCAAAACCTATCTGTGGCTGCCTGGCACTTTTAGGATAAAGACACGCCGCCTTGTGAAGGTGCCCATTTCCGTGTCTTCAGTTTTATCCTCTTATTCTTCCAGTCAGCATCAACCTGATTGGTCTCATCTAGCTCGGCATTGGCCTTGTCCCCTGCTGCCACAGGGCTTTTGCACATGCTGTTCTCTCCCCTCCTTACCACCTGCTCTGCTCTTATTCGTCCTCGGCCCTAGAGTGCCTTCTCAGACCTCTCTGACCAGATCAAAGTCCCCTAGTATTGGCTCTCCCAGCAATATGTGCTTCTCTCTTAGACGCTGGTCACACTGGCAAATTTATATTTTGTAAAGACCACCAGTTGTGACCCTGTATACTTTCTCCCTTCTTCCTATTACCAGCCCAGCTGGGGTCCTGGCCCAGCCTTCCTGATACAAGCCCCTTGACCACGTTGGGCCAGTTGAAGGAGAACAGAAGTGATGTGTGCTATGCCCTGGCCTCTCCTCCCCCTGGTCTTCCACTGTCAGGAAATGACAACCCCAGGGACATCTACTGTGCATCCCGAGACAGAAGATGTCACTGGCTGACCTGGCCAGCTTTAGACCACCCACCCCTGCTCTGGTTACACACGCAGGTGAGGACAGGACGGCTGGGAGAACAGCTCAGCCTGTCCCCGACTGATCCCCACTGGTTGGGTGATTGTTTATCTCCCTCCTAGATTTAACTCCCCACAGCAGGGACAGCTCTGTTCCTCCTTGCGTCCCTATCTGTGGACTGGATCCGTCTGAATCCAGCAGGTGTGGCCAGCCCATCTTGGTTGTAGGCGTCTCTGATAAGAAATCACAGAATGTAAGATTGCAAAGTACTCACCTTCCCAAGCCCAGTGCCAAAGTTCCTACAGACACCCCTTGTCCTCCACTGATGAGATGGGGAGGAAAGCCATGAAAGATGAATTTGAGATAGCCGTTTGGGAGCCATCTCACGGTCCCCAGACTCCCAGACTGTCCCAGGATGAAGCTGAGATTTGGGCACCTGCTGTCACCAGAAGCACCCTCAGCTGAGGTGGTTAATCTCAGCCTGGGATCAAGAAGAGCAGAGCTGTGTTCTGTTTTAATGTGATGCTTCAATGAAAAATGAACATTTGGGGGCGCCTGGGTGGCTCAGTTGGTTGAGCATCTGGGTGTTGATTTCACCTTGGGTTGTGATCTTAAGGTCATGAGATCAAGCCCTGCACTGGACTCCGTGCTGAGCAGGGAGCCTGCTGGAGATTTTCCCTCTGCCTCTGCCTCTGCCCCTCCCTGCCACTGCGTGTGTGTTCTCTCTCTTTAAAAAAAAAAAAAAAAAAAAAAAAATTAAATTAAATTTAAAGCGGGGTGCCTGGGTGGCTCAGTGGTTTAAGCCTCTGCCTTCAGCTCAGGTCATGATCTCAGGGTCCTGGGATCGAGCCCCACACCGGGCTCTCTGCTCAGCGGGGAGCCTGCTTCCCCCTCTCTCTCTGCCTGCCTCTCTGCCTACTTGTAATCTCTCTCTGTCTATCAAATAAATAAATAAAAATCTTTTAAAAAAAATTTAAAGCAAAAAAGGCAATCTCTATGCCTGATATGAGGCTCGAACTCACAACCCCGGAATCAAGAGTCGCACACTCCACCAACTGAGCCAGCCAGGTGCTCCCCCCAACTTTATTTTCTATGTAAATAATTAATGTAGCATCCAGATGTCTCCCAAAATCTGTCTGGGAAAAGTTATCCCCAGTGCCTATCCCAGGGCCGCGGCACATAGTAGGTGCTCTACATGTATTTGTAGACTCAGTGAGTGATA
Organism: Mustela nigripes; assembly: GCF_022355385.1. Taxonomy (NCBI): domain Eukaryota; kingdom Metazoa; phylum Chordata; class Mammalia; order Carnivora; family Mustelidae; genus Mustela; species Mustela nigripes. Next base: position 4,902,313 of record NC_081572.1, on the reverse strand, counting down.
CTGGCTGATAGCTGTTGGTCTCTCATTTTGGCCAGCGGTCCCCTTGCTTCCACCTTCCGTCCTTCTCCTCCTCCGGTAGTTTGCGCCCACCCGCCACATCTGTGCCCCAGATCCCCCGGTTAAAGGCCTCCAGGGCTTTCCACTTGCCTACGAGCCCAAACGCATCAGCCTGACCTGGCCTAAGTCTCCCTGCCCATCTGGTTTCCCACCTTGGGCCACACGTTGGGTATGTGGCTTCCGGAACAGTTTGCCGTTTGTTGAAAATAACACAGTTTCGTGGTTTCTTGTAGGTCAACATCTTCGTCATTGCTGCTGTGATTTCTTCTTTGTTCTGTTTGTAGAAGCGTGTCATGTGATTTTCAAACTTGGGGAAATTTCTAGTGATCTCATGCTGACTTCTCACATAATCCCATTTGGTGAGGGAGCTCCGAGTGTTTTCTCTGCGGAGGTGCATGGACTTTCTGGAGCCTGTGATTTGATGTCTTTCAACAGATTTGAAAATTCTTGGCCGAGTTTCTTCAAAGATTGCTTCTGTCTCATTCTCTCTTCTTCCGGGACTCCCTTTTCATCCTGTCCCATGTGTCTCCTGCTAGTCTCTGCCCGGTTACTTGGAGTCCTGCCCAGGTATAGGCACCGTTTAAGAGTCAGTCGGCAACTGGAAAATAATTTGTTCGTGGATTTGGGCAGTTATGACCTCTCCAAGGACTTTGACCCCTAAAGTCCCAGGCACTTTGGCGGCCCAGATTCTGACAGCTGTCTGTCGTTTTAGTTAAAACTGCTGCTTTCTGGGGCGCCTGGGTGGCTCAGTGGGTTAAAGCCTCTGCCTTCAGCTCAGGTCATGATCCCAGGGTCCTGGGATCAAGCCCCGCATCGGGCTCTCGCTCGGCAGGGAGCCTGCTTCTCCGTCTCTCTCTGCCTGCCTTTCTCCCTACTTGTGATCTCTGTCTGTCAAATAAATAAATAAATAAATAAAATCTTTAAAAAACAAAAACAAACAAACAAAAAAACTGCTGCTTTCTGCTTGGACATTACCACCCCCCATGCCCAGCGTGGACATGAAGACGCCCTCAGGGAAGAGGCTGGGTAACTGGAAATTTCGGTTACTTTGCTCCCCTGTGATGGTGCATCCGTCACAGCTCTCAAGTTTGCTCTCCAGGGCCAAATATTTAACAGATTCGTCCCAATTTTCTCCAGTGGGGCCGGCAGTTTCTACCAACTTCTCTATCACAGTGGACCCGGAAGTCCTGACTGTCTTTGGACGTGATGTCTGGGCTGAGAAGGCCTGTTCTTGGGGTCAACCATCTGGAAAGCTCCTTCTTGTGCTTGAACACTCTGCTTCGGCTTTTCCTTTCCTTGGCTGGTCCTGGCTTCTGTCCCCAGCCTCTGTAGGACTGCAGGGAGAACCTTCCCGGCTCCCAGGGCAGCTAACCTGCGCTGGCTTTGGCCAGTGGGGGGTGCTGGCAGGAGGCTGGAGGTAGGAGGAAGAAGTGGGGTCTGTCTTTCCTTGCTGGCTGCTCCGCCGGGGATCTTACCATCAGCTGCTCCTTCTCCATGACTCCCGGGCCCATTACACATGAACTCCATGCTTTTGGCCTTGACCTTCACTTTTGCCCAGGGCTCTGCCCGTCATCTCTCCTGGCTGTCACTCTGCACCAGATTGCCTCACAGCCCCCTGGTTGGCTTCTCAGCCTCTTCCTGCATCGCTGTCACCTGTCGGCTACGTGCAGCTCCCTCCCTCCCTCCGTTTTGAACCTTCAGAATGGTTTCTCTTTTCCCAGTTGGACCCTAGCCCTCACCCTCGCCCTCCTCACGCTCCCGTGTGGCCCTTGCATTGGAACAGTTTGCCTGCCTGAGTCTTTGTTAAGGCAGAGGGTGAGCTGCAGAGATGCAAGGACCCCGGAAGACAGCGAGGGGTTCAAGTTTCTTGTCTCTCTCGGGTATTGGTACACTAGGGTCAGGCAGACTCTGCTCCACAAAGTCATCCAGGGACCCCGGTGAGCCGGTGGCCCTGCCAATCTCATTATCGGGCTTGCCAGGTGCTCTGGGCAGCCCCTCTCCCATCCCTCGGGAGGAGTGGGGGAAAGTCCAGGCCGAGGCAATTTCTTTTAGACAGCTGTTGGGAAAGTTCCACGTGTAAATCTTCACAATCCACTTCTTTCTTTTTAAAGGATTTTATTTATTTATCTCACAGACAGAGATCACAGGCAGGCAGAGAGGCAGGCAGAGAGAGAGGAAGGGAAGCAGGCTTCCCGCTGAGCAGAGAGCCCAATGTGGGGCTCGATCCTAGGACCCTGAGATCATGACCTGGGCCGAAGGCAGAGGCTTTAACCCACTGAGCCACCCAGGCGCCCCTTCTTCACATTCCATTAGCAAAACTCAGTCCTGGGGTGACCCCAGCTGCAAAGGAGGCAGGAGTCGTTCACCTCTAGCTGGGCAGCCATGTGCTCCAGAAAAGGGGAGACAAGGTCTGGGGTTAACCAGTTAGTCCCTCCATAGTGCCCCCTACTGTCCTTGAGCTCCTGGAGCGGTTGCTGCCACGTGGTCCCATTACTGGGTCCTGCCGGGTTAGCACAGCCCCTGGGGCACAGTCAGTGTTTGATAAAGGCTTTGTCGGAGAAGGGAGAGCCAAATGCTCCTGGGGACCCATCTCCCAGCCCTGCCAGGGCTTTGCAGCAATTCCAGGATGCCTCGGGGCAGCTGATGGTCCGGCCCTCGGTCGGTGGTGGTCGGTCGGTGGTGGTCGTGCCTCAGCATCCTGTCCGGGGGCGGAGGTGGGGGCGGTCTTGGCGTTAGTCTGGTTTAACCTCCCCTCTTTCCCAGGTAGGCGTGTCTTCCTGCTGAGGGGCCGGGATGCTCACAACGCCTCGCACTCTTCGCCCTGAGCGGCCCCCAGGCTGGTGTCACATCTCAGGGGCTTCCCTGAGGAGAGGAGGGAAGTGACAGCACGGCCCAGCCCGCCTCTCAGTGCCCAGAGGAAAAACCCAGAACTGAGAGCAGCCACTCCCTTTAGCCGCAGGGAGGTGCGAAGCGACCCGAGTGCCACGACAGCTGACTGAGCGATGGCCCCTCCACGCGGTGGACTGTTGGGCAGCCCTCCAAAAGTTGTCTTCTTAAGGAACCCTTGATGATCTGCGGCTGGAACGATGTGGCAAGAAACCGATTCACAGATGGACGTCGCGGAGGGGGCACCCGGGAGGCTCAGCCGGTTGAGTGCTGAGCTCCCGACTGGGGGTCTCCTGGTCGCAAGATGGAGCTCAGCGCTGAGCAGGGAGCCTGCTTGAGATTCTCTCTCCTTCTCCCTCTGCCCCCCCCCCCCCAAATAAAATAAATAAATCTTTAAAAAAAGAAGAAGAAGAAGAAAAGAAACGATCTGTGGCAGGGGTGCTGCTGGGTGGTTCAGTCAGTTAAGCATCTGACTCTTAATCTTGGCTCAGGTCTCGATCTTGGGTCATGAGTTCAAGCCCCCCTTTGGGCTCCACACTGGGCATGGAGCCTACTTTAAAAAAAGAAAAAAGAAAGAGAGAGAAGAAAATTGACCTGTGTGTATTTTTGTGGAGACAAAGTGAGCGCTGACAGATCTCCCCCGTGTTTCAAAGTGGCCCGGGTTGAGGGCTGCCCCCTCCCGGGCCCTCTCACCGCTCACGCTGCGGGGGGGGGGGGGGGGGGGGGGCTTCAGCCTCCAGCCCCCACAGGCCTGGGTCCAGTGAGTCACCGGGCAGCCCAAAGAGCTGGGCTGTGAAAGCCCAGCCCCTCGCCACTCCCTGGGGACAACTCTGAGGGCTCCCCCGCTGTCCTGGGCTATAACCTGCTCAGTCACACAGCCCCCCACCCATGCCACCTTCCTTCCCTTACGTCTCCCCTCTCGTTGCTCCCTGGTTTCACGCCACATAAACTCCACACATTCTTGTCATGGTGCTTCCTGCTGCGGGACCTCAAGCTGAGACAGGGTTGTACCTACTAAGCTTCTGCTCATTTCTTTTCCTTGTGTGAATTCCTGGGGGTCTACCTTGGTTCATCTGATGTGTCCACTTGGCCTGGGCCACTGTGCCCAGGCATTTGGTTAAACATCTTTCTAGATAGTTCTGTGAAGGTTTTTTTTTTTTTTTCTTTAAAGATTTTATTTATTTCAGAGAGAGAGAGAGAGCATGAGAGGGGAGAAGGTCAGAGGGAGAAGCAGACTCCCCATGGAGCTGGGAGCCCGATGTGGGGCTCGATCCCAGGACCACGGGATCATGACCTGAGTCGAAGGCAGACGCTTAACCAACTAAGCCGCCCAGGGAAACTTTTTTTTTAAAGACTTTATTTTTAATTAATCTTTACACCCAGCATGGGTCTCAAACTCACAACCCTGAGATCAAGAGTCACCCATTCTACCAACTGAGCCAGCCAGGTGCCCCAGATGAAGGTAATTTTGGATCAGACATTTATTTATTTATTTATTTATTTGATTTTTTAAAGAATATTTTATTTATTTATTTGACAGAGAGAGACAGTGAGAGAGGGAACACAAGCAGGGGGAGTGGGAGAGGGAGAAGCAGACTTCCCGCTGAGCAGGGAGCCTGATGTGGGGCTCAATCCCAGGACCCCAGAATCATGACCTGAGCTGAAGGCAGATGCTTAATCAGCTAAGCCACGTAGGTGCCCCTCAGATTGACACTTAAACTGGTGGATTTTTGAGATTACCTTCTGTAATGTGGGTGGGCCACATCTAATCAGCTGAAGGCCTAGAATAGAACAGAGATTACCTCCCAGAACAAGAGGGAATTCTGCCAGCAGACTATCTTTGGACTCAGACTGCATCTCTTCCCTGAGTCTCCAGTCAGCCACCTTACCCCATCAGATTTTGGATGTCAATCTACATACAATGTTTATATTATATATAATGTTGGTTCTATTTCTCTGGAAAACTCTGACTGGTACAGGATCTGAAATTAGAAGAAAGGTGTCTCTCTCTCTCTCTCTTTTTTTTTTAGAGAGAGAGAGAGTGAGCTGTAGTGGAGGTGGGCACAGGCAGAGGGAAAGGGACAGAAAATCTTTTTTTTTTAATTTATTTGACAGAGAGAAATCACAAGTAGATGGAGAGGCAGGCAGAGAGAGAGAGAGGGGGAAGCAGGCTCCCTGCTGAGCAGAGAGCCCGATGCGGGACTCGATCCCAGGAGCCTGAGATCATGACCTGAGCCGAAGGCAGCGGCTTAACCCACTGAGCCACCCAGGCGCCCCAAGGGACAGAAAATCTTAAGCAGGCTCCATATCCAGCATGGAGCCCAATATGGGATTCGATCTCAGAACCCTGAGGTCATGACCTGAGTTGAAGTTAAGAGTCCGATGCTTAACTGACTGAGGCACCCAGGTGCCCCCCTCTGCTCATTTTGTAAAGAAGGTCTTCTCAAGCCTCAAGAAGTGAGGCTTCTTCCCTTGACCAGGTTCAGTCTTTCTGTTTCTCTGTAAGAGCCCTGTGATTCTTGAGGTGCCAGAGCCACAGAGGTGTTCCCACAAGAACAAAACCGCAAGGTGACATTTTCCATATTCAACCTAATTTCAGTCCTTAAGTGTAAAACAACGATCGTGCTGTTAGCGCACTGCCAATTCAGCACAAACAGTAGAAACAGGATCTCCTCTGTTCTAAAAACGTGAAGACGAGGCGGGTGCTGGACAGGTTCAGGTCGGGCGGGAAGAAGTGTCCAAGAAGGGTCTGAGTAAGACAAAGGGAGGATTGCTCAGCCTCGTCCCCCGATGGATGAATGATTTGGAAGACAAGGTCATCTTTGGAACAAAAGAGAACAGTTCAGGCAATGATTCAGGAATTTTGCCTCCACGATGCACCACTCCAACTTGAACTTTGGAAAAATATGAAGCCGCTCTCTGTTTTCTTTCTCCGAACAGGCCTCAGCAAGCTGAGACGGAATGATCTTTATTTCTAAAAATAATACCAACTTGGATCTCGGAGCTGATTCTCTCTATAGGACACCAGAAACCATGCTGGGGGCAAGAGCGAAATACTGAGCAGACAGAGCCAAGCACGCAGGGAGTGACCCTTCCCAACTTCAGCAAGGACAGTGGTAGGGAGCAGCTGCGGGGCTGGCCGCTGGAAAACCTGAAATGGAATCACAGTGAAGAGTCCTCAGTAGGACCGAACCCACCTCTCGCGGGGTTTTCAGTAACTCTTGCTGGAGGCCTTTGGAGGCACGACAAGGTCTCACAAATATCCATACGTCGTTGAAGACTTAGGTTCGAGGAGAAACCTTCTGGTGCTTTCTAGTGCCTTCTAGAGCTTCTGAGGAAGCTCCTTCCAAACAAGAGATGATTCCTTGCCCATATCACCACGTTTCTAGCAGCACTGGCAAGAGGAGGTCAAAGAGAAAGACAGGGAAGGAGGAAAAAAGCCGGAGGCGGAAGAGCCTGAGAAGGTAGGAGACGAACATGAAGGGGACAGGTTATAACAAGTCATGAACCAAATAATGGAGAAAGTCACGAGGTGCCTGACTCAAGTGTGCCACATTTCAGGTCCGAGAGGGTCTAGGCTCTTTAACAGTGAAAACCCCCAAACAGTACAAACACCCAGCGATAGCTACGGTCCATTCCCACACTGAGACGTTATGGGGAGTGGAGTCTCTTGTGGCCCCAGGGACTGTCCCAGAGGAAGCAGGTCGCAGAGAATGGGCGTGGTCTTGGAACCCAGATTCTGGGAGCCAACTCTTATCAGCTGCATGACCTTGAGCAAATAATTATATCTTCTTTTGCCTCCTTTTTTCTCCTATATGGCCGCGGTAGCAGTAGCTCCTACTAGAAGGGTTTGCGATGGGTAAGCTTGTTCATACATGTCAGGCAGTTAGAACAGGGTCTGGCTCATATGAGCTATCAAGTGAAGGGAGATGGGAAATGTTTATATGTATTTATTCGTCAGGAGGCCATCGGGAAAAGGAACCACATTCGTTACATTATTTTTATTTATTTATTTTTAAAGATTTTATTTATTTTTTTTTGAGAGAGTGAGAGCAAGAGAGCACAAGCAAGGGGAGTGGCAGAGGCAGAGGGAGAAGCAGACGCCCCCCTGAGCAGGGAGCCCGATGCGGGACTCGATCCTAGGACGCTGAGATCATCGCCTCAGCCAAAGGCAGAGGCTTAACCCATTGAGCCACCCAGGCACCCCCCACATCCATTGCTTTAGAATTATTTATTTATTTATTTATTTATTTATTTATTTATTTGTTGAGTCGTGGGGAGGGGCAGAGGGAGAAAGAGGAGACTTCAAGGCAGACTTCTCTGAGCACAGAGCCTGACTTGGGTTTCGATCTCATGACCCTGAGATGGAGACCTGAGCCAAAATTGAGGCAGACACTTAACCCACTGAGCTCCCCCCAGGTGCCCCAACAAAAAACTGAGTACAGAGAATAGGTGAAATGCATATCACACGACAAAAATGGGAGAAAACAGACCCTGAGGGGGTGAAGGGAGAGAGAGAAAAGCCAGGAAACTGGCCTCAGCCGGGTGATGGTGGATTGGCTGGTTGGGGGATGGGGGCGCTGCCTGAAGCCAGAGGAGTGGGACTCTTAGCAGATGGTTTGAAGATAGGCCAAGGTCGGGGGCCTGGGTAGCTCGATCAGTGAAGCATCTGCCTCGGGCTCAGGTTGTCATCTCCAGGTCCTGGGTCCAGAGTCCCTCAGGGGGCTCTCTGCTCAGCGGGGAGTCTGCTTCTCCCTCTCCCTCGGCCACGCTCCCCCTGCTTTGTGTGCGCGTGGGCACTCTCTTCTCTCAAATAAATATAATCTAAAAAAAAAAAAAAAAAGAAAAAGAAAAAAAAGGCTGAGGGGTGCCTGGCTGGCTCAGTCAGTAGAGTCTGTGCCTCTTGATCTCAGGGTTGTGAGTTTGAGCCCCAGGTGGGGTGTAGAGATTATTTAAAAGAAAGAAACTTTTAAAGCTAAAATAAAAAAAGAAAGGTAGGGCTGAATGAAAGTGTGGCCATAGGAGGGAGGAGACAGGACAGATGGGCATAATGGACCTCACCATAGGAGAAACGGTGTAGTCTAGCCCCAGCCGTGAGAGTGGGGGCTGAGGTCAGCTGAGGAAGCAGAATGTTCTAGGCCAGGGAGAGATGGTGACAGGGGTCCAGTTCTCAGATCCCAAGGTCCTCCCTGTTCTCAGAAGGAGTGGGAGCCGAGAAGATTGGAATTAGAGAGCAGAGTTGTCCCAGATGAGAAGAGGGCAGCCTCTCCCGCCCGCAGGACGGCACCAGAACTGGGAGGGCTTTGCAGGAGGCAGACAGGTGTTTGGGGAGGCTGTGTGGGGAGCTGGGGGAATGAGGACGCTGTGCCCGTCGGGGCCGGAGTCAGGGCTCCCCGGTCCATGAGGGGACAGCTCTGGGGTCTGATGCACCTGCAGTCCGTCTGGGTTCTGCTGGATCACCTGGGGCATTCCCTGTGTTTCTTCATCCGTAACACAGTTGACCATGACAGCACCGGCTCAGAGTTATGAGGTGGTGCGTGTATGACCAGCTAGAGGGAGGTGCCCAGTGAGGTCTTTCCTGTCTTCCAAGAATGACCTACCAGACCCCACTACCAAGAATAAAATGCATCCCACTTTTTTTAAAAAAATATTTTATTTATTTATTTGACAGACAGAGATCACAAGTAGGCAGAGAGACAGGCAGAGAGAGAGGAGGAAGCAGGCTCCCCGCTGAGCAGAGATCCTGATGTGGGGCTCAATCCCAGCACCCTGGCATCACGACCCGAGCTGAAGGCAGAGGCTTTAACCCACTGAGCCACCCAGGCGCCCCGTATCCCACATTTTAAGTTCAGAGGACTACCAGCTTATGGGCTGGCTGGAAGGTCACTCAGCACTGACGCTGCAAAGCCTTCTTGTAATCAAGAACTTGGCTGGCTTTTGTCCCCGGGGCCTGAGAGGTCACCTCTAAATCCTTGGAATTTCCCAAGTGACAAGAATGTCTGCTATTCATGGTGGGTTCCCCCAGCCCTCCCCTGCCAGATCACTGATGATAAACCACGTGATTTGAGCTCAATCTGCAGGGAACAGAGGGGGCTGGAGATTGCATTCAACTGGTGGCCGGTGATTTAATCAAGGGGCCTACACAGTGAAACCCCAATAAAACTCTTAGATCCCAAAGCTCAGGTGAGCCCTGCTGGGTGGTAACGCTCTGCGTGTTGTCACAGAGTGATGGGCAAGAATGTGTAACTCAGGGGAGCCCTTTGGGAGAGAGGGTCTCGTGGGCAGGCCTGTGGGGCCCCTGCTTGTCCCATCACGTCTACAAGGCACTGGCTCTGAACCAGGTCGTTTGGCAATGCCTGCAGACATTTTGGGTTACAAAGCCGGGGAGGAGCTACAGGCATCCAGTGGCCAGATGCCAGGGATATTGCTAAATTATGCCCAGGCCAGGACCCCAGGACAAAGAATGGTCCAGCCCCCCAAATGTCAATAGTGCTGAGAACGGGGAACTCCGCTCTAGAGACTGAGCTAGATCAGCAGTGAGTGAAGACCCAGAGCCGGGGACAACCACATCACGGCCACCGGCCAGGCACCAGAGGGAGCACATCCGGTTTCCTTCTCTCTTCTCGGCCTCAACCTCCTAGAAGCAAGCACAGAAGAAGGGGGCACAGAGATAGCAGACACATACGTGTCCCACACGCTTCTTCCCACTGGGGCCTCAGGCCTGGCCTGGGGAGGGGAAGGATGGGGCGCAATCTGAGAAAACTTTGACTTTTTAAAAAGAACAAGTGTTCGGGGCGCCTGGGTGGCTCAGTGGGTTAAGCCGCTGCCTTCGGCTCAGGTCATGATC